>NC_142929.1:183821315-183861315 GCF_046866305.1 Octopus bimaculoides | reverse complement strand
CACATTTGTACGATTCTATTGAATTTAACAAAAATTAACTCTATGTTTACTGACTTTTAATAAGATATTTAGCCATTTCATTATTTAGTTGTTTCTAGTTTATTCTTTGCTATAATGGAAATATCAGGAAATTATATCGTGTAGTATAAATAATGAAATCTCTGATTCGTCAAATATTTGAGTACATGTAGGAAATTCTTATCGCTGTTCAACTACCAGTCAAGGTTATATCAGTAATCAAAATCATACCGTTTAGGGCCATATCATCATTTGGGAATATCCGCTGTAGTTTATCAAACGTAGTCTTCACATGGCAGTCTATGAGCTGATGAACAATTTGCTGCTACTTCTAACATATCAAGAAGCTGCGTAGACACTGAAATCTATCTCCTTGAGTTAATATGTGAAATTTTTAGCATGTACTTGTGATTTTCAATTTCAAATGTTCTACTTTATATTGTATACCTTTCTTTATATCATCCTTGTGACGTAACATATCATTTGGAAATAGTACCTTTTACAGAAATGATATGTTGCTACACATTAATTTTTTGCTGCTCTTTTACTACTCAACCGGACGTCATTATTAGTTTTAAGAGTACCTGTTAAAATCGCAATTATATTCAAGCTGTCACACATATTCGAACCGATTTCAGGGGAAAATATGATAATAAGATCATGGAAATGTATACTTGTATATAGAAATCTAGTGCAAAGGAATTCCTAAATAGTGTGAAATAATTCACCGTAAATGCAATTAAAATCAACTGACTCTAAAAATTGTTATTGTCATAAATGAAGATTACAAATAAATAACACCAAAATACTGATTCTTACGAAATTTATCGTTGCACTAAAGAAGAAGTGATTTATTAGATAATGCAGATTAATACAAACTACTATCTCTAAATCAAAAGCCGTAGAGACTGCAATAAATGAAGAATTGCCATATAATTTTAATAAAAATATAATCTATAATATGTGTAGAAATACACAAGTGTGCATACATGCATACATAATACACACACACACACGCACACACACACACACACAAACACACACACACATACACATAACATATATATATATATATACATATACACTTATAGACATAAACATACAAACATGTTTATAGATATGCAAACTTCAGGGAAAAGAAGTGATTCACCCGACAATCACATCAGCATGAAAGTCCACTCGCGCGACAAACTCTCAATTGACAATAAAAAAATTAAATAAGTATATATACTGCAACATGGTTCTTCGAACCATATTGTAGTGGATGTACTCCCTTGTTATTAGTTCAACATTAAGTATGTATATATACACACATACATATATCAGTATGTGTAAGTAGATATGTGTGTGTGTGTATTTTTTTCTAAATTTCAGCCAAAGTTTAGAGCTACGCTGGAAACGTGTCTTTAATGATTTACATAGCAACTCGCTACAAAAGACCGAACCTCTCAAACGCAAGGGAAGCGTGCTGTACTATTGAACTAAGAGACCTGTGACATAGTACCGTGCATATGTACATATGTACATGTACACACTTTATACACAAACACACACACACACACATACACACATACACCCGCACACACGCACACACACACACACACACACACACACACATATATATATATATATATATATATATATATATATATATATATCGATATTTAGTTTTAGGGAAAAGAACTAAGATTCATGAACATGCGTGTATGTATGTGTGTCTGTGTGCATGGGGTGCTAGAAAGTACTCGATTTTAAGGTGTATCGCGAAAGATCTGGATGTAGGCTCAACTGTCCGAGTTCTTTTAGTGGGCTTAGTAAAATTGAAGGGCCACTGCACTAACTGTGTGAATCTGGGAGGGGGATATGCTGAATACAACCATCATTAACTGATTCTCCTCTGCGTTGTTTTACCCAAAGCCAGAAACTTTTGAACACGCCTATATATGTGTGTGCACATCTGTGAGTTTATACACAAACACAGAGACGCGCCCCATATATATATATATATATATATACGTATATATATATTCATGTATATATATATTTATGTATATATATGTATATATATATATATATATATATATATATATATATATATATATATATATATATATATATATATATATATATATATATATATATATATATATATATATATATATATATATATTTATATATATATATATACAATGTATGAAGGTTTAGTTCAAAGGTGATCTAAACGACTAGTTACGCCAGGTAAATACTGTAACGGATTACCAAGGCTGTGTATGTATATATTTATGTATACTTTGAACAGAGTATAAATTAACCTCTTAAAGAGATGATAAGATCCAAGAAAATGTCGTATTTAAGCTTTGTGACGAAAACAAACGCAGCATACACATCAATACAGAAAACACATGCCAAATTTTAAAAACGATTGTGTTATGGCGCTTATAGTTTTTTAAACATGTAATTCTCTTTTACAGATAATACCTAGTAAGGGTATTCAGTACGAAATATAACTTTGAGAAATAAGATTTCCCTAAATGAATAGGTATATATTATGCATATAATCCGTATTTGCTTAACAGCAGAAAAAAAAGACGGTAATTTGAAAGATAATATTTATTTATCAATAAAATGATACTTCACACTTCCTAGAGCTGTTTCGATTGTGCTTATTAAATAAATTACAAATTTAAGGCTTCAAGTTGCATTTATAAGGTAAACACAATGTCATCAGGGAAAAAGATATACAATAAATGAGTACATGTTGACATTTTAGTTCGTACTGGCTGACTAAGTACATGAAGTAATTCTATTTTTATTTATGTGTATGCGTGAGGGACGACTGATTAATTGAAATATAATATGATATAAATTAAAATAAAAAAGGAATAAGGTAGAATAAAATAAAGTAATATAACATGTAAGTGCAATAACAATACAAATAAAAGGAATAAAATATGAAGTAAATAAGATACAAATAAGGTATATATATAAATAAAAGTAGAACACAAATAAAATAAGAGAGAATAGAATAAACTCTATGTATTGATCAGTGCCCATTGGTCTCAGAAATTCAAAATTCATGATCAAGTTTATGATTGTTTTTACTAAGATCTTTTTAATCTCCTTAGTCGACTTAACAAATTTAGTAATATTTTTATGACATCCGAACTATCTTATCAAAATCCGTATCGCTAATTTTACTAGATAAACGGCTTACTTGTGGTTTAAGCGTAACCCGAAACTTAGGAAATGTATTCACATTCTCATAAATTTAGAATTTCTCATCGGTTGAAGCATTTCACTTTAGTATCTATTAAGCAAAACTGCTCGTGTTATTTGTTGATTACCTATCCAATCTCTTCTGCATATCCAATCTCTTCTGCATTTATCGAAGCATAGAATTTAATCATCTTTCTTTCAAACTTCATTCCAATCATTTTCCAAGCCCTCAACTTTCATTGCCGTTTCCATGTTATCGTTTTTTATTCATTCTATTTTTTTCTTAGTCTCTGACTTTGCAAGCTTACAAATATGTATATGTCACTTTGACGGCTCTTTCTTGCAAACAATCTAAAGATCAACTCTAAAGTAAGGAAGTCACCCCTGGGAGATACTGTTTTTTGATATTGTAATAATCAGTTCAAAACAAAAGATGGTTTCAAAATCTTATGACCATGTACAGATATTATTGAGACTTAATTATTCGCTCAAATATTCTGAATTGCCTCATTTAATGCACTAAAATATTAAGTCCCAAAACAAGAAAATATCCCTGTTGCATGTATTTCGATATCTTGCATTTACCTACAGCACAAAATCTTGTCCTGGATGAACATCTCAAAGTGTGCATCCACATAGCAAGCGGTACCATCTGAAAATACACTATGAAAGCCTAGTAGAATAAACAGCTCATTATATCTACAAAGCTGTCCATGTATAAAGAATGTGTTCTCGGCTCAATACATCATAGCAGCGGGTCATGAAGATAATACTCCTAAGAACAACACAAAATTCGCAATATATTTAGTAAATGTGTGTGGAGATTATTGGCGGACAAATGATTATCTAGGATCCACACATCGACTTACAGTCGTAATAATTCCCTTTAATTTTATCTTGCGACTCCAACAAAGACTTTCATGCATCGGATGAAAGATGTTTGTTGAAAATCTGGATAAATGTTGATCAGGCAATTTAGTCGGGAGGCAAAAGTCAACCGCTCCCTAAATGCAAAGATGTGTGCATGCATACCATTAAAGCAAGCGATATCAACACTGTTAGATGGGAAGCAGAGCTAGAAAGCAAACTCTATAGTAACTACTAATTTAATGAGATTTAAGGAAGAGAGCAAAATCATTAAATGATCTTCAGGAAAATTTAGTGAGAGTAAGTTTTGCCCTGTCAGAAACTCCACAAGCAATATCAATGAACCACCATTGTTAGTATGTATGAGCTGTATTGAAAACTTCAGGATGAATAAGGAAGTTTCCAGTCATTTTAGAAGTATATTTTCTGTTCATCTTCCATCTCTTCCTCGCAACTATCTCATCATCCACAGGCACTTAGTAATGCAGCATCATTATATACAGACATGGAAGCAAAATCACGATGCGGCAGTTTCAAAATATAAATGACACAATATAACTGGATAATACGTTACCCAGTAGGATCAAACTCGGAGCTTGATAAATGCAAAGCGTATCTTAACTATCTAGCTATGCATGTTTCAAATTAAAAAGTGTATCGCGTGAGTGAAATATAGATACGTTTATTAAGACACCCACTCAATGTTTATATGTGAGCTGTACACAGATCTGCGTGACTACTGAAACAAACCGTTAATTTATAACCGAAATCATGCAGTAAGCAACGAACATTAGTACGTTTTATCAAGCACTCAGTGATGAGGGAACGGATCAGAAGAGAATGTTATCGCAGGGTGAGAGCAATACTGAAGACAGAGCTGAACGCGAGAAACAGGATCGAAGCGATCAATGCTCTAGCCATACCAGTCGTGACTTACAGTTTCAACATCATTAACTGGTCAATTACTGAAATATGTAATGTTGACAGAAAAATACGAAAACTGTTGACAATGCATAGAATGCACCACCCTAAGGCAGATATAGAACGTCTTTATCTGCCAAGAAAAGAAGGAGGCCGAGGACTTCTACAGCTGGCATTATCAATGAAGGTAGCCACAATTGGCCTAGACACCTATCTGAAAAACTCTGAGGATTGGATGCTAAAACTTGTCTTAAAATATGAAAGCAAGAAAGCATCTTACTCAGTAACAAAACAGGCAAAGGAATATCTAAGTGAATTCCAATTGCAACAAATACAAGAATTAGACGAACTAGAAACACCTGCAGAAAAAGCTAAGCGCTTGAAAACCCGTGCTAAAATTGCTGCCTTAGCTATTATGACTGAAAAATGGCATGGAAAACCTCTCAATGGCAAATACCCAAAGAGAGCGAATAATGCAGATATTGACAAAGCCCTTACCCACCAATGGTTAATGGCCTCTGGTTTGAAATCAGAAACAGAGGGGTTTATCATAGCAGTCCAAGATCAATGCCTACCTACAAAGAACACCCAGGCCAACATATTAAAGAACGGCAGCTCCCCATTATGTCGTATATGCCAACAACAAAATGAGACCATCGATCATGTTGTCTCCATGTGCAGTCTGCTTGCGCCTACAGAGTATCTCAACAGGCATGATAGAGCTGCACAATATATTCACTGGGTAATATGCAAAAACCTGGACTTGCCCCATGATAAAAACTAGTGGGAACACAAACCACCCCCAGTACTTGAAAATGATCACATTGCACTCCTCTGGAACTTCACCATTCAAACTGACAGAAATATAGACGCAAATAGGCCAGACATCATACTGAAAGACTTCAGACAAAAATCATGTCTCCTCATGACTGTCCCAATCGATATAAACGTATCTGTCAAGACCTACCAAAATCTGAGCAAATATAAAGATGTTGAAATATAAATTAGCAAAATGTGGAATCTGAAGACGAAAACAATACCTATTGTCATAGGTGCCCTGGGAATGACAGCGAAACGGGCTGATTACTACCTAGATCAGATTCCAGGAAACCCCAAAATGGCTGAAGTTCAAAAGATAGTGCTCATGGGAACTGCCCATATCCTACGTAAAATACTGTCTATGTGATCTCAAATTTTAAAGGAAACACATAATTTTCCTATGGTTTCTTAAACATTCACTTGAACAAAACTGTACAAATCCAAATATATGGTACCCTAGGCATAACACCTACATGAACTTCTAACTTGTTGTCTCTTGAGGTCTCTGGGTGAGACTTGGATCCAACTTGTACAAATGCAAAACAAAAGTCAAACATAAAATAATAAAATAATAATAATAATAATAATAATAATAATTCTACGCAAAACACTTTCAATGCAGTAATCATAAGAGCACCACAGCAAACCACAGCACATACCCAAGGCGCACAGAGCTGCGCTCGGTAGTGAAGTGAAAGCACGTTATAAAAATAAAACTACTGAACAATAATAATAATAATAATAATAATAATAATAATAATAATAATAATAATAATAATAATAATAATAATTATTATTATTATTATATATATATATATACAGAGAGAGAGAGAGAGAGAGAGAGAGAGAGAGAGAGATAGAGAGAGAGAGAGAGAGAGAGAGAGAGAGAGCGAGAGAGAGAGAGATTGCGGCTGTGTGTAATTTTCTATATGAACTGTTAACTAACTGGAACGTTAATACTACAGCTGTACTGGTTGTCTGGACAAATTTCCTACGAATTTATTAATACGTTATTTCTCTTCACCTATGTACTTCCTTCAATCTAAATATGTGCCATATGTTCTAAATAGAGAGTGCAGATATGTTAGATGATAATTTATGTTAGTCAGGAAATATTTTCGCAATATTTTAAGGGATCAGAGTAATAAAGAAGCGACAAGATTTTTATGATTTCATATAGAGGACATTTCTCTTTCTAGGTTTTATGACTAGAAGCGCCATAGCACAATCATTTTTCAAGTTTGCTATGTGCTTTCTGTGTTGATGTGTGTGTTGCGGTTATTTTCGTCGTATAGCTTAAATCTGACATTAAGTTTGCTGTTTTTTCAAGGGCATCCAAAATATTTTGAATACAATGTTTCTCTAGCCGCCATTCAAACCTAAACGGAGCTATCAGATATGCGTGCGAGAGAAAAATAATGTATCTGTGCATTACAAAAGTATGCTATTTTCATTAGGAAATTAAACGGTAAGGATAGACGCCGTATAGAGAAGGGGACAGGGTCTAATGCACAGTCAAAATATTTTGTTAAAAATCTGAAAATGAGGCACAGAAAAGTACTCAGGATTTTACATTACATACTTGTTCGTGCTGCAGTACCTCGGAATCTGGAAAGAGAAATGCACAACGCATAAAACAGCAATGAAGAAGTTGATTTCAGCTATTTCGTGGTCACATGTTTAGCCTAATAACTGTAAAGACAGCGTAGCCCTGTGGTCAGAAGCTTGCTTCTCAACCCTAACCCTAACATCAGCCGGCCAAAGCCTAGTTAGCGGACTGAGTATACAGAAACTGAGACAAGGCCCGTTGTCCGTTTAGTTAGCGGACTGAGTATACAGAAACTGAGACAAGGCCCGTTGTCCGTTATATAAATATATATATATATATATGTATGTATGTGTGTGTGTGTGTGTGTGTATGTGTGTGTGTGTGCGTGTGTGCTTGTATATATATATATATATATATATATATATATATATATATATATATATATATATATATATATATATATATGTATGTATGTGTGTGTATGTGTGTGGGTATGTTTATCTTTGTGTCTCTGTGTTTGTTCTCCAGTCACCGTATGACAACTGGTTTTTGTGTTTACGTCTCCGCAAATTAGCGGCTCGGCAAAAGAAACCGATTGTATAAGTACTAGGGTTCAAAAAGAAGCAATCCTGGGGTCAATATCCTCGGCTAACACTCTCCAAAGCGGTGCTCCTGCATTGCCGCAGTCAAATGACTGGAACAAATAAGAAAAAAAAATAATAAAAGAACATGACCAGCATTGTGGTGACCACAACGACATGCAGTTTGGTGGAGTTGAAAAGGATACTACTTTTCATTATCCCACAAAACCACATAGTCTCTATCGGGTATTGAGATAACGAATGGTCATTCAAGGCAAAAATTCAGCTGGTGTATATATGTGACAGTAAATATAATTTAAGGCCTAGTAGTTTAAGTGAAGCAAAAATAAGACAGAAAAATTAAATAACAAAAGCGGCACTTTGTTCGAAATATTACCTCATTAATCATTTTTCTTAAGTATTGCTTCTTATTTCTGTAATAGTTATTTATGCTCAATATGAAACACTAAAAGCTCTAAGAGCAATAATGTTATAATTACTTCGCGGTATCCGGTTTGTAGATACTTTCCATTACACCAAAATCTAATTAAATATATACATACAGATAATATCTTGTTTCACCACTCATTCTTTCTTCATCTACACAGTGTTATTTGCTCAGTGTTTAATTGAGTTTTACTTAAATGGGAAATCTGAATCTGTGTTGATCAAAGAAGAAGTTTTGCAGAAATTTGCTCTACATGTTCTTACAGACACTATCTTGTCATTCGTACCACCAGGAATTAATCGAACCACTGATTGATTCGTTGGAAACATAAAATTAATCGCTATATAGAATTAAAATTTTGAAATGAATACCTGAAATTTAATTACAGGGAAAAAACTATCGCCTTGCTATGTCTTCTTTTTGTCGACATAAAAATATTTGTAACAAGTTGATTTCAAATGTCTGTTTATTCGAATCTAGAGATTATTTACATAGCATACAAGACTGCAAATATATAAGCCAATAAGTAAATGAATAAATAAATAATAATGCACGGCTGCTCTATTTGCCATACATATCTCTATTCTTCGTTTAATAATAATGAATGTTATATCAATAACTGTTGACTTTTCCTTTCAATCCATTTGACAGCTGAAGAAGTGTAAAAATATGAATATACGAACAGCGTAATAACTTAGACGTAAATTTTTAAGAATTATCATCGTGGCTTTTGGTGATGATGATGATGATGATGATGATGATGATGATGATGATGATGATGATGGTGGTAGTGGTGTTGCTGGTAACCGTTGTGGTGGTGGCGGCAATGAGGAGGAAGGTAATCATCGGGATAATAATGGCAGAAACGTTTCGGATGATATTCTCGATGATTTTCAGGATCAATGTGACAATAATGCTAGTGAGGATGATGGTGCTTGTGTTGTCAGTGGTGTTAAATAAGATACTGCTGCTGATGTTGATGATACGGTGCGAATGATATGAAGACGAGGGTGATGATGATGAGGGGAAGGAGGTAGAGGTAGATGAGGAGTGAAGGGAGGGTGAAGGAACAGCAACACGAAGATGATAATAGTGGCTGTTGTTGTCACTGTTACTACCCCTGTTGATGTATGATGTTAGTGGTTGAAGTTGTGGTAGTGATAACGACGTTGATAATAATAGAAGAGGGACGAAGGAAATTATTCTCGCTATTTGCCTTTTGCTGTTTACATGTTTTTTTCCGTATTTTAATATTTGCTTATCTGCTGCAAAGTTAATAACGTTAGTAAGATATTGCAAAGCATCAAACTTAAGAAGTGAAGAAGAAAAGAATGCGTGAATCCAACGAATATTACCAAAACGTACAGTGCATTTTATTAGTCCTTTTTAAATAGTATTGTAGTAGTATTTGTTGTTTCTGATTTAGTTGTCCCCGATGTTGTTCTACTTTAGTAGGCATAAGACATTCAATGCTTTAATAAGTGCCAAAAATATGTCAGCTAACAAAGATCATAACAAATGAAAATGAATCACAAACAACATCAATATCAGCAACTAGATAGCCAAACACAATAAAAACGACAATACCGAAAACAACTATAGTTGGTAGATTATGAGAAAAAATATGAATATATTTTATACATGAAATGTGGACAGCTTTCTAAATATTTATTTTGATAGAAAAATAGACTATATTTACTGTAATGTTCAAGTATTTGATTCTCCTTTTCAAACATTTGTGCAACAAATGAAGTATGCTTCAGCTTACTTCAGTTGATAATATATGAAGTTGGGGAATGATGTCGATATATTATTGTATGTAGAACGGAGCAAGAATATTTTCGCATTTCATACAATAACATCGGTATGTTATTTTGACATGGGTACAGTACACCACAAGAAAATTTGAAGTGAGAAGGCCAGTCAGCAGCATCAAAACCAATATTTGAATAATATTATATGTTATCGATCACAATGTGAAATTCTATTGGTTTTGAACTTCGGATGAAATGTATTGCATTAAATATATCAAGGTAATTTGTTCAGAGCTCTCGAAATCCTCCCGCAATGATGTTGATGATGATGATGCGAATGATAATAAAGCTAATGATAATAATGATAATATTAATAATGGTAATGCTAACCACAATTGTTCAAAAATAAAGAAAAACATATTTGAAGCATACTCTAGCTGAAGCTCTATATAACGGTAAAAATATTTATATTCATAAAGATAGAATTAAAGAACCTAGTTATAAAATTAGTATCATTAAACCGAGAAATATTGATAATGAGAAACGTAACAATGATAAATAAAACTGTAGGCTAACAGAAAAAAAACGTAGTCATATGAATGGTAACAAAAGGACGATGCTAGTATAACTTCAAATAAACCAACAATAAATGTACTGGTGGATATTATAAGAAAACATAACTAAACACAGCGTAAGATAACGAACATAATAACTATTCCACCAAACGCATAGCTAGATCTAGACTTATTACTGTGCTATAATGTCGTCTATAAATTCATTAATAATTTCTCACACAGGCAGTGTCGGTCCATAGAGGATCGATAATTAATAGGAGACTTTGGAAATTAATTACTTCAGGGAATAAATAATTATAATTCATTAAAGCATTTCTAACGAATTTTGTAATTTTCTGCTTAATAGTCGCTGGGAAGACTTACTTGCTGTTGTTAAACCCCAAGTGAGCCCTAAACGAGCTGAATTACGATTCAGCTGTTATCATCTCGTACTTTATACAGATAAATTTATCTAGGTCGACATTTTCAACATGTTCGTTCGGATTTGCAAATTGCTATAACATGAGGGAGACATTGTTGTTATTTAGAGTCGATCAATGCTTAACGTATAGGCTACATAAATCGATTGAGCAAATGAGCATGTATGAAAATTCGATTGAGCACATGAGTGTGTATGAAAATTCGGTCGAGCACTTGACCGTGTATTAAAATTCGATTTCGCAGCGTCAACAAGATGGGAAAAGAGAGGCTATTTGAAAATACGGATATAAATATATCAACGTTGGAGATTTGTAGTTTGTCATTTAATCATTTCGAAATAATCCATCATTCAATTCAATATATAACATAGGTAGAAAGTTAATATCAATCAAGGTGAAAAGTTTTTCTAAAATTGTTGACAGCAACTTGTTTAGTTGTTAGGTAACCATCTTGGAAATTCCTGACGAACAAGAAAGGTATTAGCTATACGTTTATTTGAAATAACACGTCACTGAAGTCTGGCAATTAGATTCGCTGATTGCATAGCTCTATTGATGGTCAACATCATGATATCTCTGAGGTGCTATGTCGAAATGTTGAAATGGATATAAATTGAATTAATTGGATTGTTTCTACTGGTGTCTTTCTTCTTATTAACCTAGAATTCTCAGTTCACCTCCTCAAATCCATCAATGATATTTCCAAAGGAAACAGAAATTGCGTACCTTGCTTAGCAACATTAATCTTGTGTGTCTTAAAGGGATATTGATACTATGAATGCATAATCATGGATCAAAAGTCTCTTAACCACTACATATCACAACCGTCGAAACTCACATTGATTTGATATTTAGAATTACAGTTTCATTTCGAAACCAGAACGAATGCATCAATAAGACACGAAAGTAAGCTAATTGGCTTTTAAATCTCTCAAATTTCTAATATCAAAATATTTCAGTTTTTTCTAATAGCCGTACATGTAGCTGTGAGTGAAAAATAAGCAAATATGAATTCAGATAACAATTAACATAATTCTAAAAAAAAGTATATATCGTCTCTAATATGAATTATAGGCTATCAAAATATCTTCGGACAAAGTAGAACAGAAGATACTTATTTACCGGGAAAATATTTCGGGATCTCCTGACATACATAACCCTAGATAAGCTATTGCCTACAGAAGTTTTAGAGAACATAGTTACGCAGGTGGTAAGTGAGCAAAGAATAAATCATCCGGGGTCAGTGAGTATTTTGCTAAGATTGTTAACAGATACTATATTCTTGTGCCATGTTTTTGGTATAAAAAATATATATTTAAACATATATATATATATATATATATATATATATATATATATATATATATATATATATATATATATATATATATATATATATATATATATATATATATATATATATATATATATATATTATATATTCTTCTTGCGTTTAACCCTCCAATCGGAGTATAGGCCACTTATAATTTAATTCCATGTCGCATAATTGTTCGCTTCTCTACTTATACTCTGCCATGAATGTCCTCTTTCTCAAGTTCTTTTTGTGTTGATCTACGCCACGAGTTCTATATCCATCCGGATTCCACTGTAAAGCACTTTTCGATGCATTTGGTGTGTCCTTTCTAATTGTGCTACCAATCCATTTCCACTTTTTCTTAAATATTTGCTCTCTTGATTCGTTCTTTGCCATAGCTCCATATTACTCATGTGTTCGGGCCATCTGATTTTAAGTATACTACATACATGTCATAATTTAGAACATACATACATACATACATTCATACATAGATACATACATACGCACATACATATATACATACAAACTTACACATATATATATATATATATATATATATATATATATATATATATATATATATATATATATATATATATATATAAGGGAAATCTTAGAAGGAACAAATCGAGACAACCAATAGAAATACACTGCATAATTTGAAACACAACTAAATAAATATACATATAAATTTATAAATCAGTAAATAAAATTATATGTAAAAGGCATACGTAAAAGCAATGCATCATGTACAGGTTCAGGTACTGAATTAAAGAGTGACAAATAAAGAGATAACAATTCGAGGTAAGGGCTTCCAAAAGGGTATGTTCGAATCAATTAAGAATTTTATACTTATACGAAATGTCGGATGAGAATTAAGAAATTTACATGTGGATAGCATACATTGTATGGTACATGTTTTAAATATTTTCGACATGTGTTCATACTTATACACATATGCGTTTGTGTGTGTGTATGTGTGTGTGTGTGTGTGTGTGTGTGTGTATGTGTGTGTGTGTTTGTGTGTGTGTGTGTGTGTAATTACATGTACGTACACGTATCTATAAATCTATCTATCTATTTATACATGTATACATACATATATACATATATACATGTGTAACATTGTTCGTATTTTTCCGTTCTTGTGTTTGTATACATTTGCTGCTTTCTTCTAAGGAATCTAATGCTTTTAGCTTAGTTTTTCGTTGGGGATGGCCAGATTGGAGCAATATCGAGAATAACCAGCCGAAATTGCAAGGATAATCTGGATCTCGACTGAAGAGAGAGAACTCCGAATGACCTGTCTGTGTTTTTTTTATATCGTCTATCTGGATGTTTTGGCCCTTTCTTGTATCACATAACTGTCTGGATGTTTTGGCCCTTTCTTGTATCGCCTAACTGTCTGGATGTTTTGCGGTCTTGACGCATTGTGTATTATATATATATATATATATGATTAAAGAAGGAGAATAGAGAGTGGGTAAGGATATATGATTATTCAATTAACATACTGCCAGAAAACCACCTACGTACGTTTCAATTCAGTCCAATATATAATTTCAAATTCAAAGATTGGAATAATTCCAAAGACTAGAATAACATAGCAGTATGATTAATACTCGTTAGAATACCATCAGGGCTAGAGTACAATAGAAATGGTTACATGTTGATGAAATGTTATTTATCAATAGACTAAGAAAATTAAGAAATATATATTCATTGTGTGCATGTGTATGCTAATAATTTTGAAAAATGAAACTTAAAATATAGTGTAAGTTTAAAAATAACAACAAATAATAATAAATATATAATTTAAAGTATAACAAAAAATAAAGCCCTTATCTATGTAAATTTCTATTGGTTTACATAATCAATTTACTACCTATGTATTTATCAGTCTAAAATCTTATCGAAACAAATTGATTTGTTTATGTATGTGTATAGTTTAAGGGATAGTCGTTAGAATACGTATTATTTATATATCTATACACACTACTATTAACGCTTAGCTTCTGTATATGTGTTTGTTTATATATATCAGTTTTATATATGTGTGTATATCTGTATATGCATAAGTATACAGATATTATTAGATATATCACGATGTTTTTATTTTTTTAAATTAAGGAAAAATAATAATAAATAGTTTTAATAGTCATATAATATTAAATAAAATTAATGAAGATTATTAAAATTAGCAGTCATATTATTGTAGATAACCAACTCTTCATATACATCGAAGAGGAGAAAGGCACAAAGCGAGAGAGAGAGAGAGAGAGAGAGAGAGAGAGAGAGAGAGAGAGAGAGACAAACAGACAGACAGACAGAGGCAGATAGAGAGAGAGAGGGAGACAGATAGATAGATAAGTAGATAGATAGATGGATAGGTATGTATGTAGGTATTATACACGTATTGTATGTGTTTGCTGCGTTACATTCTCGATGTTATCAAATAAATCATGTTTGTATATTTGCTTAGTATTTGTATATATATGGGAATATACATCCACATATTCGTTTTCGTTTTTAATAGGGAAACAATAATGTTTTCTTATACATATTGCCTACAGGTAAATAATGTTCCAAGATTTTATTGAAATCATTTTTTCTTTATAACTGAGTCTTAAATTGTTACATCCTGAATACATTTGCAATTTCTACTTTCGAATTCTATTTCACATATTTTTGTGCGGGTTTGTATGCTCTATTCTGTTTTTAATTATTCAGTTTCTTTCACTGTGGAAAGAGGTAGCTTCTAACGATGAAACAAAACTATCATTGGGATGTGGATAAAGAAAACAATGTCACATGTTATACTTGAAAAATGTTTCATACGATATCCTTCCACTTACAGCTTGTATTTGTAATACGCGATTTTGTTGATTTATTTCTTTTGAATGAAAATCTATGCTGAACGTGACTGTCATAAAACCAATAATTATTGCTATAACTGGATGGTGAAGCAGGATGTTTCGAATCAGTCGACTATTGTTATTTTCTTCCTCTACTAACCTCTGTGACTACATACTTTTGTTTGTTTTCTCAATCAACAATATCTGGACTGTTATACTTATTACTGACAGATGTTTTGATGGGAGTGTTCCACCAGTATTTTGTGTGTTGATGTTTACGTGAACTGGCATTCTGTCCGTTATGCCGACGACGGCTCCAGATGATCCGATTAACAGAACAACCTGCCTTGAAGTTAACGTGTAACTAGCTGAGCGCTCCACACACGCATCGTTCTCAGGCAGATTCAGCGTGACACAAAATGTAACAAAGCTGGCCCTGTGAGATACAACTGATTTGTGCCAGCTGAGTGGACCGGAAAAACGTGAAATAAGGTGTCTTGTGCAAAGAACACAATGCACCACTGGAATTCTAAATGACGACCTTACGATCGTGACCCATTGTATGGATAAGTGCAACGGGGGTAAGTTCGAAGATGTTATGTAATTTTTTCTACACATCACTTATATATATATATATATATATGTATATATATATATTGGAACCTTGTTCTTGGGAAGCAAGGTTCTTATCACACAAACACACCGTATATATATATGTGTTTGTGTGTGTGATTGAGTGTGTGTGTATGTGTCTTTGTGTTTCTGCTTGTTTCGGCAATCGGTGTTGCTGTGTTTACGTCCGCGTAACACACCAATTCGGCTAGAGATAACAAGATAATTATCCACAACACTTCAGAGAAAACATTCAGAGCATTGAATGTTTCGTAGTGTCACTAGACTTGTTCACTTAACTGTGCCAGCCTTAACTTATGACGCCTAACATTGTCACTTGGCATTAACACATGGACGTATCGGGGAACTTGGAAAAATTTCAAAGGCCAGTCATGTGATTATCCTATACCAATCAAGTTCCACCCAAAGCATATATGTTAATTTGAGCCATATAGTCCTTATAAGTATAGAACAAGCTTCAAACACTAGTTAGAATCAAGACAGCTGCGGCACAACCCACGTCTTTCTATCTCAACTTTTGAAAATCAGTGTATGATGTGAAACCGGTCCAATCTTTATGTATAATAAAAAAAGATAGATGAAACGATTGAACGCTAGAACGATAGATAGATAGATAATTAGATTGATAGATAGATCGATCGATAGATAGATAAGAATATGGACTGATCAGATTTTATGCATATCAGTATCACTCCAATTGTTTCTATGCATCATGATCAGATGCTAATTGCTGAATTTTACATGCGCCCACAATACTGCATTAACCTAATTCATGAAAATATTTCTACAAGCGCAATCTCTGGTGACTGAATCAAAACACTGCTATATCATCTTTAGTTTCGCTACATTTTATGCCCGTGCCGAAATACTATTTTTAGTATTTCTCAGATAAAGGGGAAACAGGAAATACAAAGAGATACAAATGAGAAAAGACAACAAAAATGGAATAATTCCTGTATTTTATTATTTTCTCATTTGTAACTCTTTTATTTCCTTGTTACTGATTCTCAGACGAATAGTAAAAATAGTATTTCGGTATGGGTATAAAATGTAGAGAAATTGAAGATAGTATAGACTTTCTTTGACTCTTGTCACCCGTAGATGTACTTGCATAGAGCGATTGTTGAATCATGTTAATACGATATTGCGAATAATATATGTAATATCCAGTCATTAATATCTAATATTAGTTTGTTGAAATATTTGTAGTGGCTTATAATAAGACCTGTTCAATTCCTTTTCTTGTACCAAACTCTTTTTTCCGTTTATAATTTACGGATATGTGCGACATGGACATATCTGCTAAAATCTGTCATCCCTCGCTCGCTGCTTAGTGTATGCTGTCAGCATCTTCGAGTTTATACCGTTAGACGACCAGAAGCTAACTACTTGATTTTACTTATAAATTTTCTCCTCCTTGCATTATTGAACCGACGTTAACGTCACAAGACTAACTAGCTCAAATTAGCCATTGAAAAGTCTAATACAATTTTCTGTCACTCTCCCAGAACATTATAAAGGCGATTCTATCTCAAACGATGGTCACTTAAGCACATACATATCCAAATCATGATTAAATGGCTACATGTTTCCGATGGGTTAATCTGGAATTGTATCATCAATTCTTGATCGCCGCAAGACTTATTCGAAAAAAAAAAGAGAACAGTATGATATGTCCCATAATTTCATCATTAGTTATTCTGATACACGCATGTATAATTCGTATTTTAATCACTAAACGTCTAGTTTTACATCACCTGTGGCAATTGAGCACAAGATAAAATTTCCGTTGTAAGCTTTGTATCAACGAAACTTCTAGACAGATCCAATAAATGAATATTCGGAGGTCAACAAAGGTTTAACTTTGGGGCATTTACTATCCAACTGGCCTCCTACCCGAACAGCGATAAACCTGAAGATTCTGCGAAACATATAAATACTTCTTTATATTCCGTGTCAATAATATATAGAAACTAATCGACTGGCTATTGGCTATCATGACTTCATCAAAATATACACCCTAAGTATCATTAAAATATAGTGTAAATGTAACATTACGTGATAGCGTCTGTTCAGTCGTTCACTGGTGATAATAACAACTTCCACAGCTGACAATATCTATCACACCTTCGGAGTCAATCACCTTTAATACTATCATTAAGATATTTCGTCTAGTATTGATACAAGGAGTATAAAAAAAACTTGGTGGTGATACTCATTCCAACTGCATTTCAACAATTTTCTTTTACTAGTTCGTGATTCTATTCGCTTGACTTCTCCTTACAGGCCTCTGCTATGTTCATTATGAATTATCTATGTCCCGCTTCACTTCACCAATAAATATTTTCATTTTCTTAGTACAGTGCTAACCATGTAGGCTTTTGAACAGATGGCAACCCGTTTTTACTGAAATTACCATCCATTGCTGTTCCTGCAACTCGTAGGATTCTAATTTGTTCCTATTTTCGGCATTTGTTTCATGTCCGAACTGCAATATTACTTTCTTAGAGCACACAAAAGTAAATGACGAAACAATGTTTTCTTGAAACAAAAACATACCGTTAGGGAACCTACAACCTGGGAACACGGACTCCTGTTTCTAATCCATCCGCAGCTCCTAATCAAGTCAATTCAGAATTCTAGGTTTCATGCGTTCTTATTTTTTTTATTTTTTTACCGCACTCGTTTATATTGCCTTCTTTAAAAATCAACAGGGTGCTTTTATTTGCACAGTACGTCTCAGAATTACTGCTTCAGTGCAGCTGTTAAGCTTAACTAACAAGACACTTGTGTGCCCACATTGCATAACATAATCAATATTCACAACAAACTGTACTGTCTAAACTTTGTCATATGTGGGAGTACATATTTTCACAGTTCTCAGAGGAAATTATACCGTGACTGATTAATTTTCAGCAAGACACATGATATCTCCTTATCACCTGAGTTCCATGACACTCATGCTCATTGGATATCCAGCCTTACTGAATTGTTCCATATTTCCCATCTTCAATATAGCGAATTATCATCACAGTTCCTCTCAACACTACCACTGTTATTTTGGCATTGTATATCATTTTGTCCGATATAAATTTGCGTTAATGTATTTTCCCTCAATAACTTAACCATTTCAATTGCGTTTAATATTTTACAAAGCCTTTTTTTTTTCTGATCCTCAACAGGTTTTTTCCACGCTGTTTCGTACCATACGGCCAATAATATTCGCTAGTTTGTAGATCGTGTTATACGACATGTAGACAAACGTTTCCTACTATAAACCTTTCTCCTAGTGATGTTTAATCTAGCCGGATGTTGTGCTATTCAGATACTTCCTGTGAAGTTCGGCAGAGATACAAATTCTTAAGAATTTTGCCGAATTTGATTTCAAATCTAATACCGGAACAGTACGATACCTTGAAGTAAAGAAATAGATCCCATTTTAAAGCACAACATTTATCTTCATATAAATAGCTTTCTCAACAGCACCGGGAAAATGATACAGATGATACAGAATGATACCACAGACGAATGTTGGATAGATAGTAGGATATATGTGTTAAATAATTTTGTACCAAATGCTAATTCTTAGACAACAGATTCAGAAGAATTTTAATCACGTATAAATTTAAGAGATGCCTTATTGAAAATTGATCGTTTACTGTCACATTAACTCAAAATAATCCCTAATCAACTCAGTTCCAATTCTATTAAGGATTGTTGTCTCTAACGTCACAAACTTAACTGCAATTGATAACTTATAGCTGAAGCATACAGGTTTATAGTACACATAGTCCCAGTAAAAATAATTCTTAATTTATTTGAGCAACGAATAACTTCTTAATTATCTGGAATCACTTAATAATCATTACCAAATACAAAACGCATACAGAAAGAAAAAATTCCAACGGTATTTACAGTCTCTCAGAGATCTCACGAAGACAATTAGGCAAAAATCATATTTTTTTCTGCAAATACTTAAAATAGTATGTGGCTGTTTTATGGGCTTTCGAGCTTGCATAATCCGCTACATGCTCATAATACAATCTACACATCAAACCAAGAGGTTACATAAATGCGCAAATATTTTATAGCTGCAATTTTTTTTTAAAAATTGAATGAAAATGAAAGCAATAAAATTATATTTATAATATATCATTCTGTGTTTATTTTATCATGGAGAGAGATTAAATGTGAATGAGCACGGGGATCATCTATCAGTAATCCACGGTATTCACTAAATGGCACGAACAAATTTTGAAAATGTTGTGCAGAAAATCTGCGCATTTTGATAACAGATAGCTTCTGTTGATGAAATGCAATAGCATACACATGAAAAGTAAATCAATATTTATGTATGAGATAAAGATCACTGTTGATGGCTCGATGAGATCAGTATGCGGTTTCAATATTCGGTTAAATATATTTTCTTTATATGTTTAGAAAAGACTTGAATTTTTTTCAGTTTTTGCTTTTCGTTAAGAAGAAACGATATATGTATATTTTATTGTAAGCCAACGAAGTTATTCTCCCTTTGCCATAATGCATTAAATGAAATCGTTAATGTAACTCAAATATGTGTGTATGTATATATAACTCTTTCTCGGTGTTGCATTCTGGAAAGATAAGAAAATATACATAATACATGATATACAGTGTCATTTTATATATAGCAACATTCCCACAGTAAAATCATATATATTGTCAAAACGGCATATTTTACACTAGGTCAGAAATTTCATTGAAGTGGGGTACTCGGATGCATTTACCTTTTTACATAAATGGTGCATTTATCGAACACCGAAATTAAATATAATGCTTCATCCTATGTGAACTCAAAATGCAACGCGGTAAGGAATTCTAACATTCAATGTCAGAAATTATAACAACCTCCATTCCACAAGATGTTCAAAACTAGCATACAACAGTTACACTAAACCGTATGGGTGCTAAAGTGAATTGTCTGTGCAACAGAGTACTTGAACTGGTATTGTTACCATAAGGCATATCTAGCCATGGTCTATTTCCATTTCTATTTCTCTAGACAGAACATGGTAACCAATTTCAGAAAGCTGTCAGAGCTGGGTGTTATATCCTGACCAAATTTTCCAACTACTTGGCATGGTATTATCCGCAATCGGCTAAGAATGTCATGATGAAATAACTATATTTCCCTTATATGTGAATCATTAAATCTAAACTTGACATTCATTATTTCATCAGCGTTAGTGGAAGGTTTTATCAGGAGGAGTATAAATAATTTGACATCATATATCCTAACGGAGCCTTTTTGAGAGTAAAACATATGAGTACGTGTGTAACGAATACATCTCTGTTTTGTTTCAATGAATGTATATGCGAATTAACACTATACCAGTTCTGAGGGAACAGATGCTGGATGAAATGTATGCTTTCAGGATATCTAGTTCATTACCCAATTGCAGGACAAGGAATTTAACATATTTCCTAAAAATGACTAAATTGTGGTTTAATGGAGATAGATTTGGCATTTCTCACAAAATCACAACTTAGCACGAAACAGAACAAGTAACGTATGAGGGCTTTATCATAGTTAACTATATACATTACCAAAATACTTATCGTCTTGGCTCGAAATCAATACATAAATATTACATGACACATGATCTATTTCAATGTGATAGAAATAGACCAAAATTAATGTGCTGTCAGCATGAATGAGTTCATTAAATTTAATTTTTAATTAATTTGTGTTATTTAATTTCAATAGTTAATAGAGTTGGGCCAATAGTCGTCTGTGTGTCATTGACATTTCTTATTCTGCTGTACTTCTGTATATATTGTATGCAAGCTGTTTAATGAACCGGCTCAATATCACTTTTCCAATCTCTGCTGAAACGGTGAATGTATTTGGCGAGACTTGTGTAATTAATGTTCTTGGGACAGTGGTCAGCATACTCTTCAAATACATTACAAACATAGATATATAAATAGAAATATAGCTATTCATATACAGAGAGCGATGTGATAGTTCATAAATTTGATAAAGGACCTATCTCTCATTATATTAATATATGAATATGTGGATGTGTATGCATGGGTAGGTGCAGTACGGCCGTATATTTGAAGGTTAACTTCACAAACACAAGATTTCACCTCCGATACATTGTTTAGCATCTGGGGTAAATGCTATTTTCCATAGCCTCTACTAAACATATGAGCGAAATTGGGTTCAGGTAAAGTGCTTTCAAGTTCATCGGCTTCAATGTACCATCTATTCAGCCTTGCCAAAGTATACGATTCTGAATTAGTCTCCGATTTATGCAAAGGGCGCATGTGTCAGTAAAATGTACTGTCAAATTCACATTAATAGCATAATTAAATTATTGAATACGTATAACCGAAAGCCACGGACATTGCATGCATACAATATCCATGAATAAATACACGTGCGTATGCGTGTATACATATATACACACACACATATAAGTGTGTGTAAATATTTCTATAGACGTGTGTGTGCGTATATATATATATATATATATATATATATATATATATATATATATATATATATATATATATACATATACACACACACACATATAAATGTGTGTAAATATTTCTATAGATAAAAGCGTTTATATGTTTCTGCGTATACGACGACATGCCCAAAAGTAATCGGAAAAGTTATCCGTTGTGGTTCAGTCTTCCGCCGCTAGAAGCCATTTCATGCGACCCTCTGGCATCAGTCTGCCAACTAGCGTTAGCGAGTGAAATCACAGTAATGCACACGGTCTAGGGTGTGAAACAGTTGTTGTAAAAAATGACATGACCTCGGCTACTCCCAGCCCTGTTTGCCCCCTACGACATTTTTCTCTTCTTCTGCTCCCTACGATAATTTTCTCTTCTTGTGAGTGAAAAAAGTCCTTAAATGAAAAACGTTTTGGAGATGTTGAAGAAGTGAAGAAAAAAAAACAACAGAAGCGTTAAAAAGCATCATTTCGCACGTGGTCCAGGAATGCTTCGAACAGTGGAAAACGTGTCTGGACCGATGCATTGCTTCAAAAGGAGAATACCTTCAAAGCAATAAAATTGTAATTGTAAAACTAATTGAATAAAATAATATTTCAAAATTCCAGTTTATTTTGGGTACCCCTACGTATATTTATGCATTTCTATCTATCTATCTATCTATCTATCTATCTATCTATCTATCTATCTATCTATCTACACACACACACACGCATGTATATATATATATATATATATATATATATATATATATATATATATATATATATATATATATATATATATATATATATATGTATGTATATATGTATTTATAACATTTTTTACCTTTTACTTGTTTCAGTTACTTTACTACAGTACAGGAGTATAGCCTTGAAGGATTTCATTTAAGCAAGTCGACCCCAAAGCCTGTTGATTTTAAGCCTTCTAGTGATATTCTATCGGTCTTTTTTTACCGAACCACTAGGTTACGGGGACGTAAACACACCAACACTGATTAGCAAACGTTTGTGGGGGACATATATAGACACAACGACATACTCACGCAGATGTCTATAGGCTTCTTTAAGTTTCCGTCTAACGAATTCACTCACAAGGCTTTAATCGTCCATAGGCTATAGTTGAAGAGATTTAGTCAAGTTGTCACGCGTACATAAATGTGTGTGTGCCTTATATATATATATATATATATATATATATATATATATATATATATATATATATATATATATATATATATATATATATATGTGTGTGTGTGTGTGTACTAAATGATTTTTTCTTCATGAGCAAAGTTCATTTACTACGACATACTGCGAAGCTTTTCGAAGAAGCAGTAATAAAAGTATTCGTGCTTTGCAGATGGTTCAACACTTATTGCGATATTCTTACCTAACCTCTTCTAAAAGTATAGGAATTTGGAGCTGTATTTGCGATGTTTTGATAGTTCATTTAGAACATTTTTTCCGCTTTGGTCACGTTTGCAAAATCAGGAATATTTCGATCCTGTAGGTTGAAATAATGGTAATGCTACATCTGTTATGTCACACTGTCGTAAAATGGAAGACATAACTTGGATATTGTAATCTTGAAAAACCTATATATGATTACGTGAGCAAAGTTAACACATTCAATACTCTTTTAAATGACAATATATATTCACGTTATATCCTTCCTAGAATCGCACTTCAAGCGCCTTAATATGTGGTTAACATTTCCTTGCGCATAAGCACTCGTGAGATATTTCATACTTTAATCGAGTTCGTCCCTGGAAGTGGAGAATCAAGAGTAATATTATTGATAGGCAAAATTGCGGCGAAACCTTTTGGAAGATATGGACTTCGCAGAAGATGCTCCTATGGAACGTAGGTGCCAGAAGAAATTTTCTAGATTTCGATCGGGAATTTTTTTAATTCACTGTACACCTCACACTGGTCATCCATATGTGATTAACAACGATAAAATGAAGTCGTAAGTCTATACCAACTCCCGTTACATTGGTTATGTCATCAGGTAGATGTTTGATTTCCTTATTAGTTTGATGAGAATAACCTGCAGATATCTGAAGAAAATGATCCTTCTTTAGAGTGAATGGGGAACAGAAGACGAATAAATAGCTTGTCTATAATTTGAAGCACACACGATCATGCAGGAAGCATAGCGAACCAATACAAACAACCTACAACGCGGTACTTCAAATATGGTTATGTTTTCAGTTTGGTCATAATGGACGGATGTTGTATTCTTGGAGCTCCTTCCAACGAACATGACAATCAATACAGTTGTGTACTGTCACATGCTGGAAAATTAAATGCAGCAATACACATGAATGTTCCAGCAATTGCTAATTGTAAGGATAGTGTATTTCCTAACGACAATGCCAGAACGCACTCTTCTGCGAACTTTAGCTGCACCTTCTAAATTCGCACGAATCACAACAACCTTTATACACCATGAAGATGTAAAAAACAAAATCACTGGGAAGAGTTTTTCGCCTGTAAAGTGAGGAAATTCTTTGGGGAGAGAATAATAAATCTCTCCAGAAGATGGCGGAAGCTACATGAACGACACGGTAATTTTATCCTTGACTGGAGAAATGGATTTGAGCTTAAAACTTACGTGTTATTTTCGATGAAAAAACAAAACAAAAACAAAACACCTTTGACCAAACAAATAATTGGATTTGTGGTCCGCATGTACCACTCGGATGATAGCCCAAATGCGAAACCTATAATCTACAGCGAGCTGCAACATGGAAGTCGTCGAGGAAACACGCATTCCCATGAAATTCATCAAACCTTATATCCAAAAAGATTTAGATAATGCGCGTTGTCGGGATGCGTTTGAATGGGCGCGACACTACAGTAATTTTGTCAGAATATAATTCAAATGTTTGTTACTGAAGAACGTAAAGACATTCAGTGATTTTAGTTAAAATAACACCACCATAAAACAATATCATATATGGGAGTTACGGCTAATGGACACATTTCCATTAAAACATTTCTTTTGATATGAAATTAAAAAAGTGAAGGTGCGGTATAATTTATATCTGAAATATATAATGTTGGTAGTGATCTGTTGTAGCAGGTATTATGGTATTATTCTGAGATGTATTTGTGATTATATGGCTCTAGAAATTCGTTAACACTTCATTTGAAATGGATATACACATATATATAGAAATGGGTATGTGCAGTTATAGAATATAACTCTATTGCTGTGTGATTTAACGCACGACGTGATATCTACTTTGTTGCATGTCTGCAAGAGAGCATGTTTTAATATCTTATGTATAATTTGGGTGGAAATATTGAACGTTCCTAAGTCAGAACAGAATATACCCAACTCAAGTAAATAGAATTCTCTATAAATCTTGTCATTTTACCTAAAACGGATATCATGAAACTACTACAGGAAAGCATGGGTAATAGAATCTGAAGTGTATCTTTCTAAAACGGTTGGAATTTAATATTCATTTGCAATATTAGTAGCTGTTTGCAGGTAGTAGAACATATATGCTGTATTGTGTTAGGTCTAGACCTATGTATTATCTGTTGAAGTTGATGGGGAAATTGAGTTTATGTTTTGGTACGGAATTTCAAGTAATATACAACGAGAATAAAGGAAGCAGAGATGGACATATTGAAAGGAATTGGATGGATATACTAAGTAGCTTTCAAAATCAGAGAAATATTTGTTGACCTGTCCATCCAATCACTATCTCAGTACTTATTTTAAATGTTTCTCAGAAACTTTTTCAATAATATTTGGCTAAACATATCTGTTAGGGAATTTCTAAAATAGATATATAACTCATACGGACACATTCTAAAGACGCTGACAATTATTCACTTCTAAAATTTCAGCTAATATATTGTATCCGAAATACATAGTACAAAGCAAGTGTCACATTAATTTATTGACCATCTCCATTCAACATTATTGCGGTAATACGATTCACCAAGAAATTATCCTACCGACAATACTTCCTTAAGAAGTTCTTCCTTGAAATATTCTCTTATAACTGCCTAGTATACCGATGATAGCAGCACACTGCCTAACAATGTATCCATTGTAATGCTAATGGAAGTGATATTTTAATAACGGATGTAATAAACTAAGATAATACGTTCCAATTTTCGTCGTTCATTTACTAATTTCTTCTCTTTTTATCTTTCGGTTCTAGGCTTTCTGATATTATGAAAATTCATTCAATTAGGTTTACATAACCCTTATGCCTGAGGAGACCCGAAAACTTGAAGTAGCTAAATTTAAATAATGTACGATGAACACGTATAATAAATAATTGTCCTGCTCTTCTATCACTTATAAATACACTGCTCAGTGAAGCGTTTCGATAGCGTTACTCGTATTATATTGAATTGCTGATCTTCGCATTGTTTTTAGTCTTGAAGCTATTGTCGAGCAGCAGATTGTGTATACTTCATGTACCATGTATTAAATCAGGCAGGACAATACTGAGATGCTTCCTGAACTAATCTAATTGTTACTTCTTCGGCAGTTATAAAGGAATTCTTTTCAGGAGCTGATATTTCAGTGGGTTTATGTATTGTATGATATGGCATTAACATTAATTGCATCCGAGCAACCTCATAAACTACATCCCTATTACAATATACTTTCACATACTCATCTATACACACACACACACAAATATTACCTCAATTCTCCGTTTGATTATTCTAAATTTTCTACTGTGTCTCAATGAAAATGAATGAAAACTAGTTGCTTTCTTTTTATTTTTAATTTTCAGTGTGAAGCTTATACTCAGGATCGATTCCAGTTCTAGTGTTTTGTGAGTATATATTCAAGTGACATGTTTTATCCGTCAGTGATTTTTATTTATCTTCAATGTAAAGCATTGGTTTAAATCCCGTTAGAGTAAAGTACTTTTAATTGTTGTTTCTTCTCCTATTATTAGAGGGTGCCCTTCTTCCATATATTTATATCTTATTACTGCAGCATCTCGGCAATATATTATTTGGCAAAGCAGCGACCAGGCAGAAACTCTGGTGAAACGCCGGGCGAAATTCTTAGCGGTATTCTGAGTTCAAATTCCGCTGAGATCGACTTTGCCTTTCATCCTTTCGAGGTCGATAAATTAAGTACCAGTTACGCGCTGGGGTCGATGTAATCGACTTAATCCCTTTGCCTGTCCGTGTTTGTCCCCTCTACGTTTAGCCCCCTGGTGGCCAATAAAGAAATAAGTAGCGTTAGCACAGCGGTATTTCGTCTGTCTTTACATTCTGAGTTCAAATTCTTCCGCGGTCGACTTTGCCTTTCATCATTTTCGGGTCGATAAATTAAGTACAAGATGCGCACTGAGGTTGATCTAATCGACTGGACCCTTCCCCAAAATGTAGGGCCTTGATTAGAAGAGAATACATTATTAGGGAATTTTACTCTGAGGTAAGAGATTGATAGCCAATAAATAAAAGTTGAAGAGGAAAAAATAAAATATTGGTGAGCAAATGCAATACTCCTGTTCAACCAACTGGATCTATTTAATAATTTTTTTTTTCTCGTGGAAATCCCTTCAGATTGGTGTGATCAAGACGTTTCAATATGTACATCAAGTACTTTATTCAAATTATGTATCTTAAAAGACAATATTCCAGCCATCTTTTTATAAACAATCTAGGAAAATTGGGTTGTGACTTGAAGCAGGGCAGAGAAAATAATGTGTTCAGGTTATCAGGTGTTTTGGAATGGAAAAGGCAAGTATTGCTGGATTTTGATTACTTTCGTCGTCCTCTTCTGTGGAAAATGTACTGCAATGGGGAATGGTGTGTGGAAAAACATGCAGTCTGTGATGCATCAAGATAACCTCTGTTTAATCAGTTAAGAAAACTCATTAAGTCGAGGTAAATATTGTCTGCACGCAATGAAATCAGTTTATAAATTCTGAATGATTCTTTTACTGATACCTTCTCGCTGTTAAAAGGAAGTAGTGGAATATGCTTATGATGATGGGTTAAGTCGCGTTTTCTAATGTCTTATTGATATAATGTTAATGTACTTAGCCTACCGGTTATATTATGAGATCTCAGACCAATATGATCATACTTACGTATACTGTAGTATTCAGGAGTATGGTGAATATCTGCGATGGGATAGTGATCGAACTACTCAATAGCCACAATTGAATTTTAGTAGAGTGTGAGCAAAAAACCTAGCGTGTTTCGAGTATTGCTATGTCAGTAGGAAATATTAATTAGTTGATAGGTTATGAATTACTGCATTCTGAGAAAATAGCTAAGTTTGGCTTATGCGCTTGATGTGTGCGAAATGTGTGTGAAAGTCAATAACTATGCATTATAATATCTTCAAGGGTGGTGATTTTAAGGATGGGTGAAGGGATGGAAAACCAAAAATTTTTTAAATGTTAAAAGTTCGAAAATTACGGAGAAATTTCGCAGTAGGCTGTATTATTTATTAATGTGCAGACATTGGTTTTCTTGGTAATTTCTGAGTATAGATTCTATCCTAGACAGCAGCCAACGTTTATAGGTAAGGGATGAGGATTCAGTATCGCCGACTTAAACAAGCTGTTTGATATACCTTCCAGTAATAGTTAAAATCTTTGTTGGACTGAAGTTTAAACATGGTGCAAGCAGAGACAAGACTTGCCAACTCGTTTTATATTATTTCCTGAATATGACATAATCATTTTAGTTATGTGGTAATTGATTTATTTGGAATGGGAAGCAGAAACGGTGATTAAAGCGGTGTTGTCCACCCGAAACGGACAGATGGTGTGGGGATGAAGGATATACAATATTTGTCCCAATTCATAGGTAGACCTCACGATGTGTCCAGAGTGTAAGTGTCGGTTCCGCTTGCAAATATTTTTTTTTTTTTAAATGACGTTACGTTTATGAATGAGCTGGAAGAATTCGAACTTATCTAAAGTGATGGTAAGAACCTTCAGGAAAAGTATTGCTTCAAACGTTTGCTCTAGAGAGAAAGAGACGCACAAGAACATTCCTTGGTCCTGAGCAGGGTGTTAACTCTATTAGAAGTGCTTTATCATATAAGCTTCACTAGATATTTTAGATTACTTGACTCGATACTTTAGTGTTGTCAGAAGTTAAAAAAAAATTAGATACCATTAATTATTTAATGGAAATTATAGCATAGGTGTTTCTATTTCTGTTCGTTATTTTATACGCATGAAGTATTACGGTAGTCCTGTGGTATGTCATTCTGTCTCAGAACCAGTTACAAATGCCTCTGTTATACTACATAATCGCCTTCTTTCCTGTTGTGTTGCAACATAGTGGAGTTAATTTTCCAGGATTTTCACGTCAGATATACAGGCTAAATATTTGTGACATGGAAGCGTTTTGAAATCATCACAGAATATCTAGCCACATATTATTAGAGATCCATTTCACTGAATATGATTATAAGCCAGTTCACTTGCACAAATGGGCAACCAATATAAATAACCATATGCATAACAATCCGAATGTTTGAATTTAGAAGATATATAATCGAATAACGAGATAAAATAATAGCTTAGCTAACAGTTAATACAACGTTAGAGAAGAGCAACTGAGCAACAAAACTCTGTTCATTTACAATATATTATTACACATGGGAATAATAAGCTATTCTTACAATTGAACATCGATACTTATTTTACCTTCTTTTGTTATTCTTGGAGCAGCTTACCAAGATTAATTTACTTAATTGTTATTGAGATAATACATAATTACTTAAAGGTATATTAATCGCCATTAATATAAATTTGCATCAACGTGTACATATCTTCCTATGTATCCTTCGATAAATTTCGCTGTCTACTTATTTCTTTCTCTTAGTATATATCCTTCTTAATAACTCTCTATTTCTACCCTTTCCCTCTCTCAACCATATATATATGTGTACACATATAAATACACGCACATACACACTCACAAACACACACACATATAAATATATGTGTATGTATGTATATGTACACCTAACCGTACGTATAGCTCTCGTAATACATGTGTATGTATTACTCTCTTTTTATATATGTATTTATACACACACACACACACACTCACACACACACATACACACACATACGCACACACACACACACACACACACACACACACACACACACACACACACACACACACACACATATATATATATATATATATATATATATATATATATATACACACATATATACATATATAGTTTCATGTGTGCTTGTGTATGCCTCTCTGAGTATTATATGTTCAATAATATAATTGCTTATCTGTAATTTTATTGGCATTACTCCTTCTAGATGCCAAATTATCTATATGACTATTGTTACGCAAGGTTATTTCCATTTATTCGTAGAGTAATTTATATCACTTGAAGGAATCATGTGTTGTTATAATTTGCATCAAACGCTATAATCATTGAACTATCTGTCCTGACTATCGATTAATCTAATAATCTGGAACTGAAAGAGTTAATTTGAAATTCTAAATATAGATTACATGTTTCTGTGTGGTTTAGACGAAAGTTGAATATTTACGCACTTTCAACAGTTTCGGCAATATAATAATGATGTCTTGAACAGAATGGTGATTGAAGTGTGTGGGTAGAAATATATGCTTTAACTTGGATAAATTTCTTACTTAACATAACGTCTCCTCTTTTCTTATGAGAAGAAGCGACTCCTTATGATTTGGAATCGTTTTTTAAAATTATGTCCATACATTGGAGGGAAAATGTTAGTAGCAGAGGGATAAATATTTATCATTCTTTCATTTCGCAAAATGTTTTCTCAAAAGTTAGCAAATTCTAAATCTCGTACAATGTTGCAGCACAATTATACACGATAAAGAACAAATAAAACGATAGAATAAAAATATTGCTGGCACATGGACAAATATTTGTAATTCTTAAAACTTTGAAAATAGTTTCTGTTGAATTAACGAACTCGATAACACGTACAATAATTCAATACAATTGTACATGATGGATATCAAATAAAACATAGCGAAAACAATGTTAGCTCATGGACAAATATTGGTGATTCTTTAGCTATATAAATAGATTTCTATTCACTTAGCAACTGGAAATCTTGAATAATACTACATCACAATTATATGTGATAAAAAGCAAATAAAACCCGTCTGTTAAAGTGGTTGCCTGCATCAGCAAATAATCATGTCGTAAAGATTGTAGATATATAGAAACAAGAATATTGATTCTTCACATACTGATCATCATCGAAGAGATTTCTATGTGTACATAGAGGAACGGTGCTGCCCTCTAGGTAATCTAAGTTGTCAACTAGGGCATTAAATTTGAATGGTTCCTCGAATTTTGAACAACTTACATAAAATTTCATATTCCTGCTGAAAACACGCAAACTCGCAAATAAAGAAAGCAGGAGAAATCACTCCTGGAACTGTAGGGTTGGAAAGACAAGAATGTTTATGCAAGGCGGGGAAGAAGAAAGTTTTGCGTGATTTTATATATTGTCAAATGTTTTATTAAATATTAACATGTTTTAATTTTTTAAAAAGGGCTGACACACACGGAAATAAAATTAAATGTCTTGTGCACAAGTTGGAATTTTTAGCTGGTAGAAGTAGAGTAAATGATAGAGGGGTCTGTGTAAACATTGTTAAATTACATTAACAATACAGGGCCGGGCGAATGTGGTTACAAAACAAAACTATGACAAGTAGGTACACGTTTAACACTTAGAAAAGATGGGAAAAGAGGACCGCCCTGTAGGCTTGAGGAATGCAAAGATCATTATAGGGCTATGAGAATTTACGCATTCCGAAGCTAGAAGAAGGGTGAGCACACTTTACAGATGCAAGAGAGTCGCGTACACTGTAGTGTTGGAAAGACAAGGCAGTAATTTGGGACCCGGGAGAAATTGGCCTGATAGTTAGGACTAGTAAAATGGAGCAAACATTGTTGTAGTTCTGTGTTAGTAACCACTATACGTGGAATATATCGTGATAACATACGAATATATGAATGTTTGTGCATATGTAAATTTCAAACAACAAATGTAAATTAGAAATTAGTTCCAAAAACGAAACAGTTTTTGTATATTCGTGAAACGCGTATCCATGCACACAGTACATCTTGCGGTCAAACGTACTCCTATTCATCTTTCAAGAACAGATTCCATGATCCTAGTCCCACTCAAGAGTGTAAGAGTTTTAATAAATCTAATATCTATTACGTTGCAAATTGCCTTCTTTAGGGTCATATGATTAGCTAGAAATAGCATCCAATTTAACAGCAGAGTGTCTGCAAAACAAATTGCCTGCATTTGTTGGTTAATATTATTTTGCATACAATCTAGCTGAAAGAAAAACAGAATAGGATTGAGAAAACAGAATAGGATTGAGAAAACAGAAACGCCAGCGACAGTTGTTCTGCCGTATCGTGAGGCTAAGCATAAACTAAAAAGATTGTTTTGAAATGACTTTTTGTTTTGTCAATTTTGAGGTTCTTGGAACACATTTACATCTATAATAACGACTGAGATGCATTGCTAGGCTATAGGAGTTTTCTATTAACTTCTTCATTTTCCAGTTCTCTTGTAGTTAAACACCGCATACAATATTTCTTCCTGCGCTAATTTATGTTCAAATTTCTATTACCGCCAAAGGTCAACGTTGTGTTTTAGACTTTTATGGTCGATAACAAGTATATGTCAAGCACTTTGACCAAACTCCCCCACTCAAACTACTGTTCTTGTGCCCACATTAGAATCGTATATGTTTTGCTGATGTTCATAATGTAGCAGCTAACACAGAAAATAATTATTCCTTGTAGTCAAGGAATAATTATTTCTTAACAACACAATATTTTTATATTTTTATCACGATATACGTGATATGATCAATACGTACCCGGACTGTTGCTATAGTAACAAAGTTAAAGCAGGCAGCGTTAAGCGTCTTGGCACAGATTGACCATGAACTCTGTTGTGGATGCGCATTAATTTTTAAGGTTCTAGCTTACTTCCACTGTTTACAGCAATGCTTGGAATGAAGGTGTGTTGCGTGTGATTGTCGAATTGATCATTACAGAGCAAGTTGAGCAGAGAATTTGCATCAAATTTTGTCAACAAGTTGGCGATACCTGCTCAGAGGCCTACGCAAAGTTTTTAAAAGTTGTCATCATTCTTGACACAATCAAGGAGATGTCGTGCAACTGAAACGCGAGTGCCTTCTTGGTCACCTGAAAGCAGTTTTGGCGCAAACTTGGCAGACATGCGTCTCATACACCAATCGTGATTCGACGATTTGCCTCATAGTTGCACGCACATCTGCTATGTTTTTTTTTTAGTTCTGCTGATTGCGGGTCTTCCAGAACTTTCGTCAATATCGACCTTTTTTTGGCCATCTTGTAAACGCCTGAAACATCTCGAACACTTGTGTGCGGCTCATACACCCTTCTCCATACAATTTATGTGACTTTGTTTAGGCCTATGATCAGGTTTCACCATGAAGCCTTTCTCTGTCATGGCCAATGTGATGATCACACACTAAGCACCTTCTTACCAAGCACTGCTGTGAACATTCGAAGTAAGCTAGCACGCTAAAACTTAGTGCGCATACACATTAGATTTCAAGGTCAGTTTATGCTAAGCTACTTCACTTTGTGTGGTTTAGCTTCGTTAGTATGACAACAGGCTGGATAGTTACTTATCAGACCGCGTACATAGTCTTTTCAAAGTTAAATTAGATTACAACCAGCAAATTCGAAACCATTGAGAGCGGCTTTAAATGTCGTTGTTGGTTATTTAGATTCGCGTAACCCTTGGATAATCAACGCTTAATGAAAAAAAAAAACACTCCAACTATATGTATATATAATTTTTTTCTCAACATCTTGTACGTAGAATTAGATTATGATGTGCTTTTTTTTACCGTTTTTCTGAATTCAGATGTAACCTAATATAATTTGGCTACATTTTCGTGCTCATCACGTAAACGTATATAGGCTCCCAAGCGTAGTGTCTGACATAGAAGAATGGAATTTTTAAAGAATTTTCAAAGAATTTTCTATGTCCTAGTATTATCAACTTGTTATGGCACTAATTAAAATGGCGAAAATAATTAGGAATAACTAAATCATACGTTTGCATAACATTAGTATTCTCTTAGGTTTTAGTTTAAGAACAGTAGCGCTTTTATTAACGAGGACTGATAGTATAATATAGCAAACACTACTACTTCATGCTAAAAGTATTTTTTATACATTTGTTACAGTCGTACGTTTGATGCCTCATTACCCTAAGATCATTTCCCATATGGGTCGAAAGTAGTGAAAGAAGGAAGAGGTTACAAACTTCAGAAATTTCGAAAACGGTGAAGATGGCTGATTACCAAAATTAACAACTCAAAAAGAAGCAAGAAAAATATCCATTATTTCTTTAGTTGATTGAGAATGCGTTAATGTGTTGTATAATTTCTTTTCCCCAATAAAGAACTGTACAAAAAAAAAAAAATTAGCACGGACAATCAGGAGAAAGACAATTTATCACAGGAATTCCATTTACGAAAAGTTTGAAAGTCAGTTTTAATTTCTCTCTGCAGTCTCAGATATTTACAATAGCTGTTATAAATATTTATTGACTTTACTTTAGATATCACTTTTTCAACGGTTTTAATGCTATACATGGCAGTTCAGTTTTATATTATTTTATAAATCTCTTAAGGAAACATAAAAGCGTTTTTCATTAATCTATATATGCTGACAGGAATTATTTGAATTCTATGGTCTTTTTTTTCTCTAATATATCGAAAGCACAACCAAGCATACGAGACTACAAAGGGTTGCTTTATCTGCTACTTAGACCTCACTCAAATAGAAATCAAGTGAACCCTGAACGCTTTATAAAATAGTGTACTAGACCCACTCAGTTTAAAACAATTGATGAGCTGATCTCTGTTAGATTGGAATTGATCACACTAGTAGTGCAAATCAAGAGTTAAACAATAACAGCGAAGCTCACTAAACAAATAAAGGAAACAATGACGAGAATGATGGGACAATTAATAGCTTAGTTCTACGACGTAGGCAAACGACCTTGTGATTCAATATTGTATTCTAAACCAAAATTTGACGCGCACGCAACACACAGACACATAATGTATTATACAAATATTTTTAAGGGTTGAAACGAAAGCGTTTTTTCATACAGGGTTAAATAAAATGTGTCATGTTCAATGAAAATGTGGGATACTCATTAGTTAATATGTCAACGTGTTTTCAGTTCGAACATTTGCTACAGTTAAAAAATATTACATTATCCCTAACCAATGCAAATACATTACGAAATATGGAAAACTGTTTTGTTTCGCGAATCCTCTTTGGAATGAATAAAAAGTATACTACCTAAAATGTGCATTACAGTGAAGAGTAGCTAAAATTTTCACTGTGAATTATGGTATTGGTGTTTACTTGATCTCACTCTCTCGTGTGAGGAACATATCTTCAAATCTAGCATCGTGTCAGATATCTAATTACAGTAACCACTTTGCCGATCTGATTGTTATCTTAAAATTATTGCCGCAAATACATATGTACGATGTGAGAAATAGAAGTAGCAATAAGTATGTTACAGATTGCTTTTAATGATATTATTAATGTGTAGTATTTTACTTTCAATTTATAGTGGTGTCCGTAAATATAAACGTATAGAATATTACTTTATAACAGCAGACATTTAATACGATAAAGAGAAAGTATTCTAAAATATTTTGTGTTGACTGAAAAATTGATGAAAGGTATATTCTGCTAAATAATGCTTTAATATTGTAATTTCTTGGAAACTACGTGTGGATATATAATTAATTTGTGGTTATCAACCAAGGCTGGTATACTTGTGTCAAATGTGAGCAATATCTTAATTGTTATCTTACATTCAATATTTTTGAAAGGAGGAAACTGATAGGAATATTTGTATTTTGTGATACAACAGAAAACTAAATGGTTAAATTGTCAATTAAATGACAATCGCCAGCGTAAGTTTCGAGTTTCGAAACTAAGTATAGTAGTAGCAGCATAGTCACTTGGACTTCAGGTTCTGATATGAATAATATATTTCTATGCATTTCTCTCATTTCTGTTTCTCCGTAAGCTACACGGATACTTACATACATACATACATACATAAATAATTACATACATACATACATATGTACATGCATGCATAATCCATACATCTATACATTCGTTCATACATACATACATATATACATACATACATACATACATACATACATACATACATACATACATATATACATACATAACAATTTACATTTATACCAATAACTGGAGCACTTGATTTTGTAAGTAAATGCCTGTCAGTCAGGATTAGGCTAGATTTTCCGAAAGAGAAATCAACCTACTGATTAGCACATTGCAAATACAATCTGTAAGCAGAGTAGTAGACCTACGGAAGACTTTACTTGTGTTTAAAATGTGACATTGTTTTCCTTGTCTACATTACACTGATGGAATTTTGTATCTTTGTGAAAAGAAAAGCTTCCTTCTTCAGAGGAAGAACTTAAATTATTAAACACAAAAGATATACACATTCATATATACAAACATACACGCACTGACACGAATATATTTGTATTTAGGTAGGCAGATGTTAGATAGCGGACATTTTTCTTGCAAGTTAAGTTCATTTTTTTCATATAATGAATAGGAAGTTACTTTGTGTTTATTCAATAACGGTATGCACAAGATAGCATATAACTAAAAGACAATTTAATTTTATTAATAATTCTTGAGTATTTTGATGAAAAATGTCTTCACCAAGAATTGAGATAAAGTCTCGATAGCATTTTTCTTGTTGTGTACACATACACACGCGTGCGCGCATACACACACATACACACACACATACATAAATACACGCACGCAAAATCACTCACACACATACACACACACGCATATAAACATAGGCACACAAACACACATATATAAATATAGACATGCATGCGCGCACACACACGCAAGGCGTATATATACGATATGTTTATGTGTGAATGTTCCTATATTCTCTGAAGCGTTTCAGCTCAAGTGTTCCTGCTATATTGGGGCACTGTCAGAATCATGACCTTTTCAGTAGCCATTCTCAAGTGGCTTATCGATGAACCGAATAATATGCCACCTCCCCTCTTTCACTGAAAGATTGGAAATGTTATATCAAGTTTGTGTCTCTTACAGTTGTTAAAAAAAAATAGCAAAAACGTTCGTCGAAGAAATTCCTTCCGATTAAAGAGAAAGAGAATATACCTGTCATATGTCTTTCAATCGGTATTTCTACTCAGAACAGTGCCAACCTGATGACATATGTAGGTGTATGTGTATGAAACATACCATATATTTGGGGGTTTACAATATGTTGAATAATTGTGTCTTTGGCTCACGGTGGGTTAAATAATTATGTGTTTCTGGTTTTCATATGTTTGTTTTTAGTCGAGTGTTTCCCCTTTGATTCTATGTTTGTTTCTGCCTCTATTACAACCATATTGCTCACTCACTTCTTGTCTCTCTCATATGAATAAGTACACTACCTGCCAATAGCAATTGTTACATCCTAAAAGCCTTAACATGAATTCGGAAAGGTTGAGTTATCAACGCTTTCTTATATTTATTGATATTCATAACTATCACAGTATCTCGCACATTTTCGGGGGTAGTTTATAAATTGCAGTCAAAAGAATACTTGCGTGTCCAATGAAATTTGCCTATTTCTCACTTGGTTAAGTTTTTTCATCAAAATGTTCACACTTCGGCTATTATTCAAGTAATCTTCTTCATATATATATCACTGTGAGACGCAGATAAATCGAGTGCTATTATATGCAGAATGTTATCCACGAACAATAATAAATTATACAGGAGTCTGCACCTGCGTGTACATGCATACACTATACTTCTGATTTTTATTGTTATGCATATACACATATCTACATTTTCGAATGTTCATATATTATGGAGCATTAATTTTCACTCCTGAATAGAGAAATACAAATAGTGTTTCGTATTGGTTCATCTCTTCGAGAAATGCCATATACTTACTTATAATACTCACTTTGTTTCTGTAATACCTACACACCTTTTCTACATTTCTGCAGTAGAGTGGATTTTGTGCACACGTTGATATATCAAAATGGATATACGATTAAGTGATATTATATAATAACCTGTACCTTGAAATTATTTCCTTGTAATAGAACAACACTGATCGCAATGTATATTTCAAGGAAGAGAATCCAGAGAAAGAATGACAGGATGAATTCAATACAATTAATGTATGTAAAAATGCCTGTCAAGGAACATACGGCGTGGATTTTGCATAATAATTGTTAAGATGACAGAAATAGGAATACGATGATATTCATTTCATAATATTAGGTTTAACTTAGCAGGACAATTATAGGTAGAGTAAATACAGGAAAGTGTAATTATATATGTAATGTAGATACCACATTTTTGACACAAGGATAAAGTTTTTTCCTTAAGTGGAAATAATTTTGCTGAATTTTTATATTTTTGCATTACAACTTATACCCATATCTATATTACATATCCATGAATACCCATATCTGTATTACATGTGTTCCTTTCATGAGATAATAAATATGGCAATATATCAACCTAAACACATTATATTTCTCTTAAAATCCCATATTTATATACATTTCTCCAATCTTTGCTCACATAATGTTACCATGAATTTCATTTTATTGAATATTTTACTATGGTTCTCCAAAGAAAGGTGAAATTACTCTGCAATTTGAACGACTTCAATAAAATCCTACGATCACAGAGGCAAAGTTTTTGGGAGGGAAATCTAAGTTTGTTCATAGTTTGGAGTCTCGAGTTGATACAAGGACGATGGTGATAGAAGGAGAAAGAAGTGAGTCGGAGTTATTGGAGTGGGGATATTAAGTCATGAATGAGATACGTGGAGAGAATATGTAAGAAGGGATCAACTAAGGAAAATGCTGAAACAATACGTGTGTTTGATTGGGTTGGGGTCTTGCTTGCGAGTGACGCGTTACGAATAGTTATGTGCGTGTGAGTGTGTGTGTGTGTGTGTGTGTATGTATGTGTGTGTGTGAAGTAACTGCGCATATTTCTTGACTTTTGTAAAGAGAAAGCAACTTGGTGGTGGGGAGGGAATTGAATTTTTGTATTAAGTAAGGTGTACTATATTTTCTAATGAATGACATATTTTTACAATATTACTATACACTGAGTATAACTTTAATCTATATCCAGTAGTGGGGCCCCTATAAGTGACTTCCTGAATGTGGAACCTCATCTTAGCTACTCTGCTCGGAGCTATAGGTAAATTAATACGTCATTCTCAAGGATGGAACTCTTTAGCCTGGTTGGTGGTGGGGGCAACTTGTCTACTAGAAGCAAAACCCCGATACCAAACCTCTACTGCTTTGCTGCGATACCCACGCGTGGGTATTCTTTCGT
>NC_142929.1:183791315-183816315 GCF_046866305.1 Octopus bimaculoides | reverse complement strand
TAAAACAGTGTATCACCCGTCTAGTTAGTTGGCATAGATATATGTCCCTTTATGTCCATGAACTCTTTCCTTATTGTTCATTACCCATTAAACCGTTTTGAAATACTGAATTACACTTAGTAAATCAGCTTCAAAAACTCATTGTATAAATTTTAGTATGTTCAGAAATTTTCTAAACAGATATGAAAACTAATAAAAAAAAAACGAAGTTCACCACTTTTATATAAAAGAATATTTCTTTTGGGAATACACGAAGTATTAAGCTAAAAACTAAAGCTTACAGTGTATATAACATAGATTAGTATGTCTTTACGTTACACAGGCGCACATGTACACACACACACATAAATATATAGGCATGCGCATATTTATGTATATATATATATATATATATATATATATATATATATATATATATATATATATATATATATATATATATATATATATATATATATATATATATATATATATACATACATACATACATACATACATACATATAAGCATATAGAATAGACAGAAATAATGGGTTATATACATTTAACTGATGGGCTTACCGCTGTTTTACATATGCATTTCTGTACGTTCATGGTTCAATTATATCAATCGATCGAGTGATCAATTGAAAATATAGGGGACAACTGCGGTCAATGATATCTTATTCAGAGCCGAAATACATTTACTGACAAAGACAAAGAAGGAAAAAAACAGAAAATAAAAGAAAAGGGATTGAAGTTGTTCAATGTGGCATATATATATACAGAATTTGGTCACCTGTTGCTTATTATTAGCCATAAACTATTGCGCTCTCTTACCACGGGTGAATGGTATTCACATAGATGCCTGAAGTGAGCCCAAGGCCCGATTCAAACCTGTGTGGCAGTACAGTCTCTCCCATACTAAGAGCAGGCACAAAGATCCTCACCGCTTGGTTTCTATGATATGCAAGTCACGTCTACAGCGTTTACTGTGTTCCTATACCATTGGGTTCACAGAGCATTGAGCATTTTGATACCCCCCGGCGCAAATAAACATCATATAGTTAACACTTTTACATGGTTTCTAGTCCTCCATATCACCTAACTTTCTCTCAACTATAACATTAATCTTTATACTCTTCAACGTCATTATATGCTCAGCAATACATTTTGTTGTCCTTTTGTTGTGTAATATGAATGGAAAGTCATCTTTATTCGAGCAATGATTGCTAAGACGCATTTAAGAAAGAAACACGATTAAAATTGTGTAAATATGAAACGCTTAATAATATGAAAATAAAGGTATATTTTGAGATTTGTATAGCAATAAATTTACCATTTTGTTTTAGTAGGGATGAGATTAATTGTCTTATTTAAGAAGATATTCTATCTGAGCTGTACATGAAAATGAAGTTCAAAAGAAGAAAGCGTATGGTTCTGTCGAATCTATTTATATATGAAAAGAATTTTTTGTTGCTATCATTTTAATTGTGTTGCTTGTGGATGCATAATCATATAACTTATGATATGTCCATGTAACAATATTCTGTGGATAGTTGAAATGTACTGAGATACTTCCAGAAACCCAACCTAATAAGTGCAGTGTTTCAGCAAATAGAAATAGATGAATCAAACCAGATAATTCACACCAAAACGGTATATTTCACCGGGAAATAAAACAGTATAAAATAGCAGAGTAGGTTTGATAAGCTCGAAAACCATATATTCTATCATAAAGAAAACCTGATGCATGTATCCCAGTTTTCAAATCGTAATTATTGATAGGAATATCATATTCCGACAGACTGAAAAATGTTTTAAATAAAAATGACCTATGGGATATAATTACAAAGATAAAGCGATTCTCAAAACAAGTGCCTTCATGTGAAATCGTTCACTGGTAGTTTTTTTTATAGCAGTTAGTATATTTTTAGTTGTTTCTGTCAACATAAATTCAGCAGCCTAATATCTATCAGGATATATATGTACATATATGTATACATGTGTGCGCATCTGCATGTATATGTGCGTGCACATATATATATATATATATATATATATATATATATATATATATATATATATATCAACTTGTTAACAATGGAACATTATATCACACACATAAATAAAATATTTGCATGCCTAATTTAACAACGATGGACATCAAACTTCCTGTGGTGAAACAGTTAATATATTTGCGCATTGAGCATAACGGTAGACGTATTACTAATATTTGTGTATGTATATACTAGACTGAAGAGAAATTTTATACGCAGGATAGATATTGCTGCTGTTGAATTTCAGTTGAACATATAAAAAACAAAGCTGAGTGGAAAATGCGATTTCTTTTTATATTCGTTCAAGATCAATATTAGTGTATATCTAATGCAAAATATAACACATATACACACACAAAAACAAAAGTATATATATTTGCGTACACAATTAATGATACGTGAATATAGATAAACATATATAACTCAAGGGAACTGAACGTTAAAAGCAAAATACCTGGCCTTAACACTTTTTCACATTGTCACTATTTCATTTATGTTTGAGCAACTTAGTATATTCTATAAAATATAGTATATTAAGTAACTAACTAGTTTCCTAATTATGATTAAGTGTTATCTTCTGATATATAAATCCACACAGATGAATTATATCACGTAACATTTCTTATAAAAGTACTCGAATACACGTTTCTTCCTCGCCGCTCATGCTTCGATTCACAACTCCGTTGTACAACTTCTCTGCTCCAAACTCTTGAGATTGTTAAAACGACCACAATCACTCAACCATTCGCTCACTCGCGCACTCACTCACTCGCTCACTCACTCACTCGCTCGCTCACTCACTCACTCGCTCACTCACACACATTTACACACACACACGAACATTCATACACACACACTCGCACCAACACTCTATCCTATTCCTTTCACTATTTTCCGTACCTTTACCCCTGTCTTTTGTCTAAGAGTCTTCTTTTCTAATTTACACTATTTTTATTCCCTAATTTTCCTCTGCGCAGTATTCACCATCATTGTAGTTTCCACATTCTGTCCTCTCCCTCCACTTATAAATGCCTCAAGCTCTAACACGGGCTTACACGTCTATCACTCACTTTTTTATGTGCATCAGTATAAGAATTTCTGTTTGTCATCTCCTCATCCTATGATGGAAATTTGTAACTCCCAAATTCGTATCAGTTCCCCATCGCTTCTATAGCATTGTATATCTGTAATCAGTCTCTTATGTTCATTTTTCACTAATTCATTTTCAAAATTTTTCTTGTTGTCCCCGAATTTATACCCAGTTTTCACTTATTCTTTAATGCCAAAATATGGCCATATAGATTTTAAAAAGTATGGAAGACCCAACATACAAAAAACATTACATGAAATGAAATAGAGAAAAACTTTGTAAACCACCGTTTTTCCCGGGTAGTTCACTTACGCGCGATCTCTGGGAAAATGTTATAGTGCATGACCACCCGTGGAAACGTAAGTAATGACTGCGTAAAGTGTGGTGAAAATCGGTTGAGTATTGTGGAAATATATGCCTTAGTCAATATACACACACACATACACTGATTTATATATACTCTCTCTTTCTCTCTCTTTATGTATATATATATATATATATATATATATACAGAGAGTGAGAGAGAAAGAGAGAGAGAGAGCAAAAAAATAGTGAGGGTTTTTCAATCCAGGCAAAATACATCATAAGCTCTTTATTGGCACACCACACTAAAAATGCTACTTGGGTTAGTGAAGAACTCCAGGCAATCTTTAGGTAGGGTGCAAAGTTATGGTTCATCACAATTCTATATTGCAAGTCCGGGGATGTGTTCCAGACAAATTGGGTTTTACACAGAGTGATATATAATATACAAGTTACAAGTAAGTGTCATTACATATTATTCCTTTATTGGAGCAAATTTGGCTTACAGCTGCTTCCAGTACTCATTATAGATACATTAGTGAATATATATATATATATATATATATATATATATATATATATATATATATATATATATATATACAAGAATAAGGGCAGGGAATCGTCAATTAGTAATATAATTAATAATTAACAATTTTGCCAAGTTAATTATTAATTCTATTATTAATTGACGATTCCCTGCCCTTATTCTTGTATATTTTATATTTGATATCTCTAAGTTAGATGGTTAAACCGCAATCCCTTCCACACGGGACTTTTTTCATACGGGACTATTTGTGACGCACACGGAATATATTTCTTTGAGGTGAGATGCCGAAACTCACTGGCCGATGAATTCGTAAGTGCCTTTCTTATCGTTGATTTTTGGTGTCGCATGGCCAAAAATTACCGTGAATTTTTTTAGAGACACTTTCAAATTTATCAGAATATTTGGACTGAAGATTGGAATAGAGAAATTTTCTTTCGCTTAACCATTAAACGATTCGTATCCAATTAACTAAAGACTTGTTTTGTTTATGCTTTTCCCTCCGGTTTTTTGTTCTATGTGTGCCATAAATATCGCCATCCGTTTAGAGAAAAATTTTGTAGTTTAGAATCAGTAGTTCTTTGACTGCTATTTCTAAATTTTCAGTATGTTGGAGAAGCAACTCAATGCTAATCCCTGTATATTTATGATTATATATATATATATATATATATATATATATATATATATATATATATATATATATATCATGAAGATATAAATGGTATAGCTATCCTCTTTATACGGCTGAACCAATTAGCACTCTACTGGAACTTCAGGAATATGAATTTAAGAAGAGGAGAAACAAGTTTCAAAGGTTAGTGTATATATTTATCGAATGCATTTCAAATTACTGAAATTCTTCGTGCCATACAATATACATAGATGCGGTCACATATATTTTAATTTTAATTATATCATCTGCGTGAACGTTATGGTTCGGCTAAACTTTCGTCTTTTTTTTTTAATTCTCAAACCTCTAATATCTTTGAAAAGTTTAACTCTTTGAATCCCCTACCTTTGATGACCGAAGTATAGATAACTGCTATGGCTGGAGTTAGGTCGCCCATATCAGCCTATATCGACTGGACACGGCCGTAAGATTTTGCACCTATATAGGATTCCTCATGAATTATTTTATACTAACTTTCTTATCTACCCTCCTCATTGATTCTAATACGGACATTCGGACATCGTAGGTACATCTATGTATTTATGTGATTATATGTTTATGTGTTTATGAATTTTTATAAATTTATAAATTTTTATATATTTATAAATCTTCGTATATATATGTGTTTATAAATTCTAATAAATTTTCATCATATCTCACATATGTGAACGCATCTATGTATGTTGTATACTATGGAGAATTTCGATAATTTGAAATGGATTTAATCACTATATACACTGACCTTTGAAATTTGTTTCTCTCCTTCTTAATTATATATATATATATATATATATATATATATATATATATATATATATATATATATATATATATATATATATATATATATATATATATATATATATATGCGTGTGTGTGTGTGTGTGTGTGTGTGTGTGTGTGTGTTACACTTTGTTGATGAAGAAGAAATTATTACTCGGTTTATGATTTATTGTATGGATTATATTATTATACAAATATGCTAAGCTTCAGATTTTCAAACATATAGAAAAGTATAAAAAAAGGGCCCTCATGGTATTTTCAAACGATCATAACTGTTGAAGCTCTTTATTTCACAGCAGTATGTTTCCAATGTTGTTTGCTTCTTTTTATATCAACATGATTGTAAACACTGAGCGTAAGTAAATATTTTCTTTATTTGGATATTGTTCTACACGTAGGAAGATTTAAAACAAAAAGACGGGAAATTCATGTCTGTCGTTGATCTAATTCCTTAGATTCATACATTCAGTATATATTGTGTAATGTTATTAAGATTATGAACGGTATTTGTGAATCTAAGTTTAATGTATTTGAAAATACCTGTCACGTTCATAACAACATCTGTCTTTCCGTGAGGTAACTATTCTGTTCAGAAATCAGCAGTTCATATATCGATTATTTTCCCAATTACAGATATTTAAATATACCGTAATGGATATGAATTTTCATGTACATATTTGTATCTTGTGAATTTATTTTCATGCATATCATTAGCAAGTGTTCATGCTCTATGATTATCAATCCTGTATATTGTAATTCTTTCACATTACTAAGATATCACCCTCATCTTTTGAATATGTATATGCATATGTATGTATGTATGTATGTATGTATGTATGTATGTATGTATGTATGTATGTATGCATGTATGTATGTATGTGTGTATGTATCTATATATGTATGTGTGTATGTATGTATCTATCTATCTATATGGGTGTGATGTTTGTACATGTATATATATATATATATATATATATATATATATATATATATATATATATATATATATATATATGCATACATACATCCATATATATAGTTAAATAAGATTGAGGTACAATCTTATAGAATGGTATGCAAAAGTCATCCACAGTTTTTGCCTACCTGACGTCATCAAGCAGTGTAAATACTCCTGCTATTGCATATACATCACCAATTCCGTATTATATCTAGTGTTCATACACATTTGTAAAGAATAGAAAATGAAAGGGACGATATTGTTCATTTAAAATCACTACAATTGTTTCGACACATTTATGTACTGGTGGTACACTGGTGGTATTTTGTGCAATCAGTATTAGCGAATCGGCGTGTAGAATGCACCTCCTCGGGTGAATTTTCAAAAATAAATTATTCATTAGATACTACTACCATTACACTTTTCTTCTTTCCCAACCTTATTGGACATATTCTTCGCGTTAGCCATATACCCGTCGCTTATTAGAGCTGCAAGGTCTTATTTTGTTTGTATAAGACCTTTTATTTCTTTTCGTTTCTTTATATGTCCACATTTAGACGTGTTTTTCTTTGTCACTATCACCTGCTTGTTTGCTATTCTCAGCACGTTGACGCCGCGGATGCAAGCAAAAGTGAACACTATTAATGTTAAACGCGTTTAGCTGTAATGATATTGTGGACGATAACTGAAGAAGAATTAGCCCAAGTCCGTCTTTTCGATTTGTTTTTTGTTGCGTTTCTGTTCAAAGTTTAGAACATATATTTAGAAAAATAAGTAGAATGAATGCAAGAGCTGAAGAACAAAAAGACAACTCAAAAACATTGAACAGCATAGTACAAAACAGGACGTAATAGTAAATAAAGAACAGTAAAGAAATATAAATAGATATTTACACATTGGTGCTCTTACCGAATAGTGATCACACACATTGCTACAAACAGAATAAATGCATGCAAGTGTGTATACACACACATACACACACACACACACACACACACACACACACACACACACACACACATACATATATATATATATATACATACTAACATATTTACATACATTCGTCGGTTGAAATTATATATATTGTGAGCAGAAGCGAGCTACTGTCATCTGCCGCAGACGAGGTGTCCTGTATTGAAGACCGGCAGAAATAACCCGATCTAGGCTGGTAAGCAAGTCCCGTCGTTAGATAGTGGTAGTGCTTCACTCCGCTGCTCTCAATATCTTGGATGCAGCCGTGCAATGTTAACAAGGAGAGGAGATGTGCTCTTGGGGTTAAAAACTCACAGTAAAGTCCGTGCGAATGGACAGCCATGTTGAAGTGACTACTAACGTTACTTGTTAGCAGTCACTGCGTTGAGCGTTTCGACCTACTTTAGAAGAAGCATTTTCGCTGATACATACATATATATATATATATATATATGTGTGTGTGTGTGTGTGTGTGTGTGTGTGTGTGTGTGTGTGTGTGTGTGTGTGAGAAAGTTGGTATGTGAAAGCACGTGCTTGGATGTATAAAAGATAATAAGAGTGAAAAAACTACAGAAGGCTTGTGTTACATGGTTAAAGTATATATTTAAATTATGTCAGAAAAATGTTATAACATTTTTTGGTATATAAACATTGTATTTGGAGAAATAACCGGTTTTGTGTTGTCTTTTCAAATTTCTCTACTTCATTGTAACATGTGTTCGCTCCCGTCTGAAAAGAAGAGTCCTAGATAGGGGGAGGTAATTAGGGATTTCTTCCGGTATAAGGGAAGAAATGTAGGAGGTGGTAGATTTTGATTAATTTACCATGGTTTTGTTCTATATTTTTTCCCTCTCAGTGGGGTGATGAATTTCCTTATTTAAATGTGTTAGCAATGGTTAAGTTTGGGTTTGTATTTTTGAATGAAGAAGGTTTCCTTATTTAATCTAATTTGTGTTGGTGTTCTAATGGCACATTGATAGAAAGGAAAGATTATAAATTAGGGTAGCATTTGTTTTGTGCATTTCTCAATATGCTCACTAAAAAGTATCATTCGGTATTCTGGGCATGCAATCGGCTGTCGATGCAGAGTGTATCTGCGTCTGAGCGATAATCCTGTGAACCCTATGTAGTTTTCGTGGCAGCCCGAGCATCTTATTACATAAATAAGGTTTTCTGAGGCACAAGTAAAGTCAGATTTAACTTTGAATTTTTAACTTTGAAAATTTGGTATTTGTGGAGGGTTAAAATGGTGACAAAAACAGGACAGTAAGAACAAACAGTAAAAACAAACAGTAAGAACTGTTAAGCCATAACGAGTTGAAGTGGTGAACGCTGGAGAAACGAGCTTTGAAAGGACAACTGATGAAGGGATGGTTCTTTATGTAGCATGTTTCTTTTCTCTATTCGTTTCTTTCGGTGTTCGAAACAAAATTCTTTTTCCATGTTTTGTTAGCTGTATATGTACATATATATATATATAAACACACACACACACACGCACACACACACTCACACACACACGCACACACGCACACACACACCCACACACACACACACACACACATATATATATATATATATATATACAGCTAACGTTTATGATACAGCTAGAATGAGAAATCAGGAATATAAATTTGTATTTTTAGTTCTATATCCTATAATAAAGAATTTGTAATAATACCTACAGTTCACCAAATCATGAGAGACATTTACCATTGTTAATACAGTTACAGAATCAAATAACATATTTATCCTCGATTATATATCATAATATGGGCTGCATATTTTAAAAATTTGTCTGTAATGCAAAATGATACTCATGCAAAATAGTATCAGTTTTGAAAGTTCCTTTGTATATAGCAGCCAATATATGGTGCTAAATTTTATGTTTTGCACTACAATTTTCAAAAATTGAAATTAATTTTACATCTAATAATTTTTAGCGCAGGCCACTGTTCTGAAAGAAGATAGTTTCCTTCATGTGTGTAATCTATTTTGCATCCTATAATTCATTATTCCCATTGAATTATCAATGACAGTCTAGCGTTTTGAGATTGTGCACACTAGCACATTACTATATGTTACATATGTGGACATTAAAATTGAATATGAATTATTTCTCGAATGCCTCTCAAAGCAAGTTTACAAACATTTGTACATACACCTTATCAAAATGTATGTAATTAAACTAATTACTGTAAAACCAATTTAGAACAACGAATTGGATATTAATAATTCATTGTGACGAAGTTACAGAATTCATATATGAAGGAAAATGGAATATTTTTATGGACGAATATAATATTAAAATCAAATCAAATGGAAAGGGTGTTTATTGTTTATTTACCATCATATAATATTTACACTTCTAATAATGAATGATAAATTTTAGCTTTTAATTGGAAGCAATTGCTTGCATCAAATATTATGATGCAAATAAATAATACAACTCTTTTCATTATGTTATATATAAACAAACATTAACTGAAATTTGTGTTTTCAAGTATTTCTCTGCACAATAAATAGCAATATTTTGTTTTAATGAAATGCTATAGAATTTTAAAATACAAATACTGATAAAAACTAAAATAAAGGGCATTTAGTTTATAAATAGTAAAATATAGGCATATATCGGTAAATATTTTGCCATAAAGATATATCTCAAAACAAATATTCATTACATATACGAATTAAAAACTGTTATTCAAAGTTCTTTTATACATATCTGTTTCTCATTAAAGTTTATTTCCGGCAATTTATCATGCACCCATTCATAAATGTGGAAAACCATGCGCATTTATGCACAACATGAATAAGTGCACTGATCCATGCGTAAACATTTAAATATAAAAATCTAAACTTTATTTTTTTTCCTTTCGGTGTGGGAGCAAAACAATTTCAGTTTAGATATGTACCTAAACTTAAATTCTTTTATGTCAACATTATGCTGTATGTCAGAAATTAGACTTCAAAATTTGACTACGATTCTTTTTCACCGCAAGTTCTTTGTTCCAGTTGATGCAATAACTGTTTATATATGCATCAGTTTTATATAAATAAATAGAGTATGCTTTATTTTTGTCGAATGTATTATCAGTGGCTAAAAAATGAGGGGTGTTCGTTTCGTTAAAAAATTAACTAAGTATAAAATACAGGTGCGTTTGTGTACAGTAGATATATGTTCTGTGTTGTTTTGTGTAATATATATATATATATATATATATATATACCGTCTGTAAATTAGGTTTAGCCATATTTTAGAATATGATACTACTATCTCACTCCTCTTTTCCTTTATTACTGTCCTTTGTTTGTCACCCATACCCCCACCACCTATATACTACCTCTGCGCATTCCTTCTTCGTCACTAAATCATTTAACCTCACCCCCCTTCCTCCTTCCCTCACAATACTCTTCCTCTCTGTCCAGTCAGATTAACTGACCACAAAATATATACCACTACCATTCCCCACCGGAATCATTCCTCTATCCCCTTCCCATTCTGTCTTTAAGACTTGACCTATTTACCCTACACACATCTCTCACTTGACTTGGGACATCCTTCAAGTAAACACAAGCAATATACCTCGGACACAATATGGCATATATCCACCTCTGCTATTTGAGCCTTTGCTGCAGCAACTATTTCCGGAAAATTCCCACAAGGATTTCTTTACACGGATGCTTACTACTGGAATGAAACTACACTCCAAGTACTGTTCTTTCTTTCTTTCTTTTTTCAGCGCATCACACTCACTCTCACTTCATACTATAACTCTCCGCCTATGGATATAATAATCGATTCCTTTACTATTTCTGTCTCCGATGAAGAGAAGTTTTGGATCGTCCCAGAAACAGCTGTAAGTCTCTATCCATAAAATATAGGCACCGTCATGGTATTAGCTGTCAGAAGCGAAAGTAGAAAAATCTAAACAAGGAATGTTACTGCTGGTTTGAGTTGAAATCTGTTTCTTTGGCTACTGACTGGCCGGAGCTATCTATCTATCTATCTATCTATCTATCTATCTATCTATCTATCTATCTATCTATCTATCTATCTATCTGTCTGTCTGTCTGTCTGTCTGTCTGCCTATCTGTCTATCTCTCTATCACTCGTCCACCTTCGTTTGTTTCCGTAGAATTTATCAAATTAGAAAAAAAACCTTTTTGGCTACTTCCATCATGCTAGCTCCACACGAGGGGCATATTTTTGGGCTATTTAAAAGTCCATGTCTCTTAAGCCAATTAATACTATTTTCTGTTGTAGCGGTGGCGATGGCAATATCGCGGTGATTAATTCCAACTTTGGATTATGCGTGGTGGTGGTGGTGGTCATTGGTGGTGCTGATTGGCGTATGTGATTTGTTTTTAAAAACAATAATGAATAATGCAAAAATATATTTATTTATAAAGTTTAAACTGAACATGAAATGAAATATATTTATTTATAAAGTTTAAACTGAATTTAATTTGTTTAAATTCTACGGAAACGCATTTTCTAATTTGATAAATTCTACGGAAACAAACGAAGGTGGAGGAGTGAGAGAGAGAGAGAGAGAGAGAGAGAGAGAGAGAGAGAGAGAGAAAGAGACAGACAGACAGAGAGCTCCGGCCAGTCAGTAGCCAAAGAAACAGATTTCAACTCAAACCAGCAGTAACATTCCTTGTTTGGATTTTTCTACTTTCATTTCTGACAGCTAATACCATGACAGTGTCTATTTCCAACTTTACCATTGCTCTCTTTATCTTTTTATATATTTATACACACACACACACACACACACACACACACACACACACACACACACACACACACACACACACATATATATATATATATATATATATATATATATATATACAGGGGCTGGACAAAATAATGGAAACACCTTAAAAACTCAAACACATTAATTTTAATATGGAGTAGGACTGCCTTTTGCAGTAATTACAGCTTGAATTCTACCAGGTATGGACACGTACATAGTTTCGATTGTTTCCAAAGGAATTTATGTCAATTCTTCAGCTAAAACAGTCTCCAGTTCTTGTGGTAACGATGGTGGAAGATATCGACTCCATACTTGTTTTTCTAAAATGCACCATAAATGTTCAATGATATTGAGATCTGGGGACTGTGGTGGCCAGATAAGATGTTCAACTTCACCAGAATGTTCTTCGTGTCATTCAAGATATAGGCCCCCTCATCATCATAGATAATCCTCCATGTTTAACAGTTGGAAGTTTAGGTCAAATACTTATTTTGGCTGTCTCCACAAGTATACCCGGCCAGCGGTCGGAAGTAAGGTAAAGGATGACTCGTCCTAGAAAATAACATTCTTCCACTGCTCTAGGGTCCAATTCTGTAGGTTTTCAATCCACTCTAAACGCTTTGCAACATTTGTTTTGAAAGTAGTGGTTTTCTGATTGCAGCCATCCCGTGAAATCCGACTTTGTGCAGCTCCCGACGAACAGCTTTTGTGAAAACTAGGTTCCCGAGGTGGTCATTAAGCTCTACAGTAATTTTCAGAGCTGTATTTTTGTGATCCTTTCTAACAATTAGCGTAAGAGTCCGACGGTCCCTATCTGAAAGTATTGGTTTTCTTCGGGAGTTTTGTTTCGATGATGAGTTTTTCCCTCTTTCTCAAATGCTGTCATTACCTTCCAGACAGTACTTCTTGATACACCAAACATTTCGGCTGTTTTCGTTACGCTAGCGCCTTCCATATGAGCACCAGCAATTTGACCTCTTTGAAAGTTCGATAGATCTGTTATTTTAATGAATTTTTATTATGTTTTTCTGGTGATATCTGAAAAGAAACAGCAATTTTTACAAAGCATATTAAGCAACACTAATAATAAATGAAAATAACAAAACAAAATAAAACATAAAGATAAACAAGCTTTTGATGGTTTTATAGATATTTCAAAATTTTGATTCTATGATGATAGGTGTTTCCATTATTTTGTCCAATCCCTGTATATACATACGCCAAGAATAAATGAATGGGTAAGTGATAGAGTTTGGTAATTACAAAGCCTGATGTATACACGGAATAGATAATGGTGATGATACTGGGACACTATAAGTATAATGGTGAGGTGAAAGGAAGTATAAGTACTGGTAAATATTAAATAGATAAGTGGACATGTCAGCTACAGGAATTGAGTGGGTTTATTAGTGATGGTGAAGATTGCAGATCTAGTCTTATTGTTCATGCTTCGCTGAAAGAATGTGAGTTGGTAGAAATGTTTATGGTAGAGAAATAATCGCAAAGAGGAATGGTGGGAAAAGCGATTTCTGACATACATACACGGACACAGAAACCTGGTTGGCATGAGAACAAGCCAGGACACACGCACGTAGTCACAGACACAGACAATCAGACACACACACACTCACACAGATATATACATATTTTCACACAAACATTATGATATGGTTATAATATAATATTGCAATTATAATCTTGCAGTTGGTGCAAATCCTGAAACCCTAAGTTTTGCCAAACTGACTGCAATATTCCCTAAAACCTCGTGACCTTTAGTCCATTGAACACACGGAATCCGCCTCACGTTTGTACGTGCTCACACACAAAGTAGAAAATGTACCTATATTAGTGGCAGGGTGAAATCAGAAGTATAACATATCACAAAGGCAAAGGCGGTGAGCTGGTAGAAACGTTAGCACGCTGGGCGAAATGCTTGGCAGTATTTCGTCTGCCGTTACGTTCTGAATTCAAATTCCACCGAAGTCGACTTTGTCTTTCATCCTTTCGGGGTCGATTATATAAGTACCAGTTACGCATTGGCGTCGATATAATCGACTTAATCCATGTGTCTATCCTTGTTTGTGCCCTCTATGTTTAGCACCTTGTGGGCAATAAAGAAATAAGAAACGTTAGCACGCCGGGCGAAGTACTTAACGGTATTTCGTTTCCTGTTACGTTCTGAGTTCAAATTCCGCTGTGGTCGACTTTGATTTTCATCATGTCGGGGTCGATTAAATTGTATCAGTTACGCACTGGGGTCAATATAATCGGTTTAATCTCTCTGGCTGTCCTTGATTGTCGCCTCTAAGTTAGCCCCCTATGGACAATAAAGAAAAAATTATATCACACATGCAGATATGGGTGCTTGGTAAAAAGCTGACTTCCCAAACCATGATTCCAGCTTCAGTTCCACTGCGTGGGACCTATATAGCAGAACGAGCAAGTATCCTTAAAATCTCGTTAGAGCTCCCACAAACTCAAGATACAAGATTTATAGCTCCTGTCCTCATTTCAGACGTTACATGCAGCAGGTGTAGGATTCAATATCAGTGCTGTGTAAAAAGTATTTACGGAACGCAAGATTCCCTGTTCGACCTTTAGGTCCCATACGATCTGTCAACCGGACGGATCTAAGTGTGATAACTCGTCGTGTTTCAGGCTCAAATAGTGTGTATTATTCTTTTGCTTGCACATTAATTGATAGTAACGGTTTTCTTCCTTCAGTTTGAGAAAAGGTTAAATACCCTCGGCCATTGGAATCTAACGAGTCTTTAAAGCCAAGCACTTTATGGGTGCAAAAGATTGGTCACTCTATGAGGGAAATATATTTAACTTCATGTAAATACATTACTGCTGTAAATTTTAGAGTGTGCTTCTATGCACACACCTGTATATATATATATATATATATATATATATATATATATATATATATATATATATATATATATATATATATATATATATATATATATATATATATATATATATATATATATATATATATATATACACACACACACACATATGCGTTTCTTTGCTTCTCTATGCGCGCGCAAGTGGTTGTGAGTAAAAGAAAAGCAGTTTACTACCACGCATGTGGGAGTATAGAAGAAATGGATTTGGAGTTGAAGATGCACCGTGTGTCTTTCAACGAATTTCAGTATTTTAAAAGCTTTTTGCAAATTTATTGAAGTAATATTGAATTTTCAAGAATTTAATTTTTGTTTTCTAGTTAAAAATAAAATAAAAATAACTTTATTTCGTCTTTCATTTAACATTGAAAATTAATTGCTAATGCCTTTATGATATTTTCATAAATTTGTAATTTTTCAAAAATTCCTTTTAGTAGTAGATGCATTCTAAACACCCAACCCAATTTCCCTGTATAAATTCGTCTGCCTAATATCAACCATCATCATTGCTCACCATCTACCCTCGGTCTTCTCTGTATTCTGGTCTCAGTCACTGTGTGTAGATGCCCCACTAACCTCATTATATTTCCTATCCATTATGTCTTTCTTCTCCAGAAGGTATCCATTATGTCTTTCTTCTCCAGAAGTATATCTTCACTGCTCACATAGTCTGTCCAGCGGAGTTTCTCCATTGACCTCCAGAACCATATTTTAAATTCTTTAGCCTCCTAGAACCGGCCTTCTTTATAGTCCATGTTTTTTATCCATAGAGGAACACAAACCGTATAGGATTTTAACCCGCTCCTTTAGTTTACGGTTCTGATCAGTGTTTCATGTTTGTTGAATTCAGTTTTGGTCACGGAGATTCTTGCTCTGATCTACCTCTCACTTCTCCCAAGTTTCTGTGCTATTTAAATTGTTGAATCGGCTCTGGTTGGTTTTTCTCGATGTTCATTTGTAGATTCTCTTCTCTAATCTTTCCAATTTTCAATTTTCATCGCGTTGGTCTTCTTCGGTTTATTTCGCATCTTCTATCTCTGACCTACTTCAGTCAGACTTGCCTTGAAAGGCTGCTTGCCTCTCTGTGCGTGTCCTGTCATTGCTTGTTTGTCTACAAATCTCTTACCGCGTATCATATGTTAATGACACTACTCCGCTTCTATCAACTCCACTATCATCTATTTGATCGTTGCATTGGCATACACGCTGAAGAAAAAGAGGGAACGTAAGCATTCTTGTCTAACTCCTATTCCGATGCTGCAGGGTCCAGCCATTCCATGAACTATATTTATGGTTTCTGCATGGCCCAGGTATGGTGTCGTGATCAGGCGCTTATCTATCTAATCGACTGTCAGACTTTTGCGGAAACTCATATTTATTCTTACAATCACCCAACTCGAAAGCAGCTAAGGACCTCCTGTTCATAAGAAATATTCCTCTCCCTTAAAGTTCTCATAACAACGATTGTCTCTGTCGTTAGAAATACTTTCCTGAAACACAACTTTTCTTTTCCGATAAATATTTCTGATGTACCATACAGCCTGTATGAATGTATAACTATTTACACGCATAGTCAGTGGAAGGGCTGTGTGTTAAGTAGCTTGCATACCAACTACAAGGTTTCTGGTTCAGTCCCACTGCGTGGCACATTGGGTGAGCGTCTTCTACTATAGCCTCGGGCCGTCTAGAGTCTTGTGAGTGAATCTGCTAGACGGAAACGGAAAGAAGCTCGTCGTATACATACATACATATACACACACACGCGCGCACACACACATAAACGCGCACGCACATACACACACACACACACACACACACACACACACACACACACACACACACACACACACATACATATAAACTTAGATACAACTCACGACTGATAAGACTAGTTAACCTGTTTCAGATGCAATTGAAACAGCAATCTTCTGATCATGAGTGCAACATCCTGACCACTGGGCCACATATTTTGTATATCCACACACTCACACTCACACACACACACACACACATACACGCACACGCGCACACGTGTATGTATGTATGTATGTATGTATGTATGTATGTATGTATGTATGTATGTATGTACAGATTTGTATGCTTTATGTACGCATTCTCATGCATATAGCTACATATCTAGACATGTTCATATATATTTGAATGATAGTCTTCTGGACAGTTTTACTGATTTTTAGAGTCCGAGTGATGGATTAGATCTGCAATCTTCGAGTTAGCTTTCTCTTTTCTGATTTTGAGGAGCCTAATTTCTGAAGATTGGTATTTAGGCAGTGTGTTACACATCCCAGGTCCCCAATAATTATAGGTATAAACCTGAACTTGTAATCTGGATTGAGTAACTGCATATTTCTCAATAGTTCAGCATCTTTTCCACTGGTCTTCATTTTTTTGTTGACATCCACTGGGAAGCTAATTTCCAGAACAGTGCAGTTTCTCTTCTCTATCCCAAACATGTATGCATGTATGTATGTATGTTTGAAAATATGTATGTTGTATGTATAGGACGTATTTACGCAGTGTTTCCTTCCACAAATTCATTCACAATCCGTCGGTCAACTTGGAGCTATGAAACACTTGCACATTTTGAAAATTGAGAAGAGAAAGACAATTATGATTTCGTAATATAGCATTAGACAGGTAATGAGCTAAAGAAGATATTAAAAGTAATGATTATGAGAACAATCCTTTGATTGTTGTGCTATATATTCATGGCTGACCCAAAGACCCGAAACACCGGAAAAGTCAAACATATATTTTATTTAAATAGATATGTGCGGTCCGATGGCACGAACAATTAAAAGTGTACGAGGTTCTATATAGCATATGCAGAACTCATAATATACCGTATAACCTAGAGAGAACAAGATGGGTATTGTGACACTTTATTTGATTCTGTAATCGATAGAAGGCAATTATATGTGCGACATTAAATAGGCTTTACGATATAAACGATTCCATTAAAGGACTCTTATATTTTTTATATATACAGCAGAACATTACTGAATTGATTTCATTTGATCTACCTAGAAATAATTGTCAACATTTCACTTTGTTTCATTAAATGTATTTAAAGAAACCGCCTTTATATTGCCTTCTCAGATTAAAATTAATCTTGAAAATTTTTTTATCGGCAAAGTAATTGTATTATTGAGGATAATAATTTGTCAAGTGATTAATGTCTTAGAGATATCCATTACATTAAAATTTATGATCATTTGTGCAGTTCCCAACAAAAAATTTTGAGTTCGTATTATTTACAAAGATGAGAAATTATAAAAATGATTTTATCGGTGTAATTAAAGGATCATGATGTATAGAAATAGTAATGAAATGTGTAAATAAAAATATTTCTAATGGTTAGAAAACACTCGAACACCGTATTTATTTACAGAAATTCTTAATGATGACTTCAAATTGTATGACATTGAACAAGAATCTGGTTACAATAAATTAATTATATCTCTCAGAAAAGACGCAAATTATATTTGTATATATATATATAGTCTCCAAGATGCAGATAAGATAGAGATTTTTTATTTATTTACGGCCTCAAACATCTCATACCTTTCGCGCTTTAGTCTGCCCTCTATTATTTATCTTGTTTCTCTCCATGAAATTCAATTGAATTCAGTTTTTGTCTTAAATTCATACTTATTCATTTTCTAAGCTTCCTAAATTCATGCTACGTATATATTCTATTCACCTAGATTTCATTGCTCTTTTAAAAATTAAGATTTATGCATTGTTGTCTCTCAAATATTTAAAATCTACAATTAAGAGCCCTATCTCCTCGCTGAGGGTACCTACCCACCCCTACCCATTTTCCTTTATTCAAAAATTCTTATCGCTCCTTAAAATTATGGCTTTTAAGTGTTGATTTCTCAGCCCAAGAATTACAGCGTGATGTGCTGCTTGACTGGTTCCCCTCTCTCTCTCTCTCTCTTTATATATATATATATATATATATATATATATATATATATATATATGATGATGATGATGATGATCTTTTCTCCCGCCATACCTCTGTCTACCCCTCCATCCTCTCTAAATCAGTCCCTCTCTCTCTCTCTCTCTCGTAGGTTTTCCTTAAGGTCTTCAGGTTCTGGGTATATATAAATGAGAAATCCATTCTAAATTGTCTCAATCTCTTCTCCGCTGACATACTACGACGAAGTCTCCAAGATGCAGATAAGATAGAGATTTTTATTTATTTACGGCCTCAAACATCTCATACCTTTCGCGCTTTAGTCTGCCCTCTATTATTTATCTTGTTTCTCTCCATGAAATTCAATTGAATTCAGTTTTTGTCTTAAATTCATACTTATTCATTTTCTAAGCTTCCCAAATTCATGCTACGTATATATTCTATTCACCTAGATTTCATTGCTCTTTTAAAAATTACGATTTATGCATTGTTGTCTCTCAAATATTTAAAATCTACGATTAAGAGCCCTATCTCCTCGCTGATGGTACACCCGCACTCCCACCCCCTCCACCGGAAGTGCATTCCTCTGTCATCCTGTCATCCTCGGCTGTCTCCCGGAACCCATCTAGTGGCCTTGGCCATCCTCTCCCCTACCTTTGGGTAGCGCATTAAGTTTGAGTAATGTTTGCAGGTTGTAGGTACTGATTTGCTTATGAATTCTTCCAATTGCAAGTTTTCTTTTCAGGTACACGACACTGCTTTCCCCCTTCCCAGGCTACAGGCCCACACCCCCAACACCAATACTGTTAGGATTGGCACTATCAACGTCGGCACGCTGAAAGGTAGATCTGGTGAAATTGTTGAGATGCTTGAACGGAGACGCGTAGATATGTGCTGCATCCAGGAAGTAAGATGGAGAGGAGGTTCTGCGAGGTTCCTCACAGGCAAAGAACACAGGTACAAGATTTTCTGGGCAGAGAACACTGACGGGGTCGGGGGCGTAGGAATACGTCTAGCGGAGAAATGGGTGGATAAGGTAATCGAGGTCGTTAGAGTAAGTGACAGAGTACTTAAGATCAGACTAGTGCTTCATCATAGATTAGCTACTGTCATCTCAGCCTATGCACCTCAACCGGGGCTACCAGATGGTCTGAAAGACCAATTCTATGACACCCTCTTGCAAACTACCTCGTCGAAGAGTGACAGGGACCTTCTCCTTGTGGCTGGAGACTTCAACGGTCATGTCGGACGTCGTGCTGGAGGCTTCCATGGCATACATGGAGGCTATGGCTTCGGTTCCCGCAACGAGGAGGGAACCAGACTGCTGGCGTTCTGTGATGCAACCGATCTTATGGTATGCAATACCAACTTCAGGAAACCTGCCAGTCACCTAGTCACCTACCGCTCCGGTAGACACTCTAGCCAAATCGACTACATCCTTGCCAGAAATAGGGAAAGAGGGCGGCTTATAAATGCCAAAACCTACCCTGGCGAAGAATGTACCCCACAACATAGATTAGTAGTTAGCGACTTTGGGATCAAGGCAAAATGGGTGCCCAGAATTAGACAGGCTTGGAGGAGAAGGGTGTGGAAGCTTAAAGACCCTGCAAACGGACAGAGACTTAGAGACAAGTTACTTGAAGCATTTAACGAAATAGAAGGGGATATAGCATCATACAACGTGGAAGACAATTGGAGATTTCTGCGGGACAACCTGTTGAAAGCCACCGACCAGATTTGTGGGTGGTGTAAGGTCCCCTCCCGACCCAGAGTAACGTGGTAGTGGAACAAGGAGGTAGACATGGCCATTAGACAAAAGAAACAGGCTTGGAAGGACTGGAAGAACGGTGGTAGCAGGGAATTGTACCAACGTGCCAGAAGGGAGGCTAGGCGACAGGTTTATTTAGCCAGAGGGGAAGCAGATAAGGAAAGATTTGCCAATGTTCTGCGCCGTGAGGACCAAAGACTCGAGGTATTTCGTGTTGCAAGACAGTGTAGGAGAGAGAATAGTGATGTTGTAGGAGAGAAATGTGTTCGCATGGATGATGGTACGCTTGCACTAAATGAGGATGCAAAGAAAGAGGTCTGGAGATGCCACTACGATAGATTGCTTAATAAAGAGAATGAATGGGAGAAAGAGAGTCTGCCGTATGTCGACCCAATAGAGGGACCAGCTATCCGAGTTGATAGTACCAGGGTAGATACAGCAATTAAGAGTATGAAGACCGGGAAAGCCCCCGGCCCATCAGGAATCACTGCAGAGATGCTCAAAATATCTGGCAGTGTTGGCTATAGCCTAGTCACCCGTATTACGAACCAGGTGATACACGAAGGAGTCATACCCAATGACTGGTGTAGCAGCATCATAGTCAACTGCTACAAAGGTAAAGGTGACGCTTTAGATACAAATAATTACAGAGACATCAAGCTGTTAGATCAGGTTATGAAAGTTACAGAGGGGGTCATAGCCCAACTAATTAGGGAGCGAATCAATTTAGATGAGATGCAGTTTGGGTTCGTGCCAGGTAAAAGCACTACTGATGCCTTATTTCTAGTGAGACAGTTGCAGGAGAAATACCTAGCTAAGGATAAACCTCTGTACCTGGCTTTCGTTGACATGGAGAAAGCCTTTGACAGGGTCCCCCGATCCCTTATCTGGTGGTCAATGAGGAAACTTCGGATAGAAGAATGGTTAGTGAGAGCTGTGCGAGCCATGTACAGAGATGCTGCCAGTAAGGTGAGGGTTGGAAATGAGTACAGCAATGAATTCCGGGTAGAGGTAGGGGTCCACCAAGGTTCCTTCCTCAACCCCCTCTTATTTATCATAGTCCTCCAGGCAATCACAGAGGAGTTCAAGACAGGTTGCCCCTGGGAGCTCCTCTATGCTGATGACCTTGCGCTAATTGCGGAGTCACTATCAGAACTAGAGGAGAAGTTTCAGGTGTGGAAGCAAGGTCTAGAATTGAAGGGCCTTAGAATCAACCTAGCTAAAACCAAAATCCTAATAAGTAGGCAGGTAGATAAAACACAAACCCCTTCAGGTAGATGGCCCTGCTCAGTATGTAGAAAAGGAGTAGGTAGTAACTCTATAAGATGTACCCGGTGCAAGCTATGGACACATAAGAGGTGCAGCAACATCAAAGGCAGGTTAACTAGCAAGTTTGTTTTTTGTTTGTGGCAGATGTTCAGGTGCAATAAAGACTGTAAACAAACAGGAAACAACTTCTATCTCATTCCAGGGTGAAAAACTAGAGGTAGTCGATAGCTTCCGCTATCTGAGCGACCAAGTTAGTAGTGAGGGTGGGTGCGCTGAAAGTGTAGATGCTAGAATAAGAATAGCCTGGGCAAAGTTTAGAGAGCTCTTACCCCTGCTGGCGACAAAGGAACTCTCACTCAGAGTAAAAGGCAGACTGTATGACGCATGCGTACGAACAGATATGCTACATGGCAGTGAAACATGGGCTGTAACTGCTGAGGACATACGTAAGCTCGCAAGGAATGAAGCCAGTATGCTCCGTTGGATGTGTAATGTCAATGTGAATACCCGTCAGAGTGTAAGTATCTTGAGAGAAAAGCTGAACATTAGAAGCATCAGTTGTGGTGTGCCAGAGAGACGATTGCGCTGGTATGGACATGTGGTGAGAATGGATGAGGATAGCTGCGTGAAAAAGTGCCACACCCTAACAGTTGAGGGAACCCGTGGAAGAGGTAGGCCCAGGAAGACCTGGACTGAGGTGGTGAGGCAAGACCTTCGTACATTGGGCCTCACTGAGGCGATGACTACTGACCGAGACCTTTGGAAATGTGCTGTGCGTGAGAAGACCCGGCAAGCCAAGTAAGATAGTTGCCAGTGCCCCTGGATTGGTTCTTGTGCGGGTGGCACATAAAAGACACCATTTCGAGCGTGGCCGTTTTCGTGCGGGTGACACGTAAAAGCACCCACTACACTCTCTGAGTGGTTGGCGTTAGGAAGGGCATCCAGCTGTAGAAACTCTGCCAAATTAGATTGGAGCCTGGTGTTGCTATCCGGTTTCACCAGTCCTCAGTCAAATCGTCCAACCCATGGTAGCATGGTAAGCGGACGTTTAAACGATGATGATGATGATGATGATATATACATATATATATATATATATATATATATATATATATATATATATACATATATATATATATATATATATATATATATATACAATTATAAGATCTGGTAATTAGTCATATATTAATATATTAATTAATATCGATTAATTATCAGGGGGCCAGCACATTTAAAGAATCAAAGAGATTCAGAAATATTATCTACAATCTCAGGGGATTAAGGTACATTTTAAAAATAACGTCGACCACTAACCTGGACAGACACAAAATGTGATCTAATTCTAGCGCATTAATTGTCCACGTTAGTGGTCGACGTTATTTTTAATATATATATATATATATATATATATATATATATATATATATATATATATATATATATATATATATATATATATATATATATATATATATATATATATATATATATATATATATATATATATATATATATATATATATATATATATATATATATATATATGTCTATATATAAGTACATCCCGTTCACAAGAATCAATAGACTCGAAACATAGATATCTGGAATTCCTGAAAAATGGCGACACTGAATAGATCAGGTGCTATCACACTTTTACCATTAGAGAGATATTTTCCTCCACAGTCGCTGCAGTGTATTTGACATTTAGCAGTTGAAATATGTCACAAACATATTTTAACAGACCTAAATGTTGTTATATATATATATATATATATATATATATATATATATATATATATATACGTGTGTATATATATATATATTTGTATATATATATATATATATATAAAGTGTAGTACATTGCCACTTAGGTGTGGCTGACACCAAGGGGTGGATGTTACTGTTGCTTTTAGCCCCAGGAGGACATCTCCTCCAGCTGGCTTATCGACACACGACTGTGTCCTGTTTGCCAAGGGAAGTTATCCCTCTCACCTCGATCAGCAGCACGAACGTATCCGGATTTCAGGGTTATTTCCCTTCGTCGGCGTTCGACAGCTGATGACCTTGGTGAGAGAGACAAACACCTGGCAAACCTTATATCTTCTTTTCCAGTGAAATTCTTCACTGATATTGAAAAGGTGAAAACAAGCAATGTTAATTCTCTAAATGAAGTATTAAACAGTAACTGCACGATAAAGTGTAGTATATTGCCACTTAAGTGTGGCTGACCCCTAGGGGTGGATGTTACTGCTGCTTTTAGCCCCAGGAGGACATCTCCTCCAGCTGGCTTATCGACACACGACTGTGTCCTGTTTGCCAAGGGAAGTTATCCCTCTCACCTCGATCAGCAGCACGAACGTATCCGGATTTCAGGGTTATTTCCCTTCGTCGGCGTTCGACAGCTGATGACCTTGGTGAGAGAGACAAAAACCTGGCAAACCTTATATCATCTTTTCCAGTGAAATTCTTCACTGATATTGAAAAGGTGAAAACAAGCAATGTTAATTCTCTAAATGAAGTATTAACAGTAACTGCACGATAAAGTGTAGTATATTGCCACTTAAGTGTGGCTGACCCCTAGGGGTGGATGTTACTGTTGCTTTTAGCCCCAGGAGGACATCTCCTCCAGCTGGCTTATCGACACACGACTGTGTCCTGTTTGCCAAGGGAAGTTATCCCTCTCACCTCGATCAGCAGCACGAACGTATCCGGATTTCAGGGTTATTTCCCTTCGTCGGCGTTCGACACCTGATGACCTTGGTGAGAGAGACAAAAACCTGGCAACCCTTATATCTTCTTTTCCAGTGAAATTCTTCACTGATATTGAAAAGGTGAAAACAAGGAATGTTAATTCTCTAAATGAAGTATTAACAGTAACTGCACGATAAAGTGTAGTATATTGCCACTTAAGTGTGGCTGACCCCAAGGGGTGGATGTTACTGTTGCTTTTAGCCCCAGGAGGACAT